>NC_134839.1:16584406-16893906 GCF_965363235.1 Mytilus galloprovincialis | reverse complement strand
CATGTTATTAAAAACTCGGTAAATAATTTTATTCGGTAGATCACATTCGTGAAAAGGGAATGAGATTGTAGTTATGACTTAAGGAACATATACTATCACATAAGGGGTATATAAACATCAATATGTACACTTCTGGTCTGCTTGTTTATCCCCATTTATAAAGATGAACTCGTAAAAAACCTTCACAAAGTGAGGGGTTTCTCTATTCTCTCATCTTAGGTTTAAATGATACTGATGGCGGCGAGTCGCTCGATAATCATCAATACTGCAAATTGACGACTTCAAGATATGATATAAAACAATTAAATGTAAAATAACAAAAAATACTGAACACATCAAACGAAGGAAACAACTTTTATATTTCTGACTTGGAACAGGCATTTCCTTTATATAGCAAAATAGATACAGCAGTCAATATTGCATTATAATCTGATCACTATAAAATTAAATGAAACCACCATGACAAAAAGGAAAACAAAATGTCATATTGAAGAAGAATTCATACAAAACCTTCTGAAAAAAAATAAATTTCCTTATTCTCTTATCAAATGGACGACTTCAAGGTTCCTGCATGAATAATGAGATGGGAAATGTATATATTAGATGAAGGTGACTTGCTGTTATGGTGTGGTTATTTATAATTTTAAAACTAAAATCGTTTTATTTTCATCAGCCCATTAGTCCTTCGGTGATAACATGAATATCAATTATAAAGTCATAATGATAAATTTACTGTTTGTTTAAATCTGAATTATTCGAAATACGAAGGACTTTCTTATCCAAGGCATGGATCACCTTAGCCGCACAACTTTTTGGAATTTTGGGTCCTGAGTGCTCTTCAACTTCATTGGTCTGAGCATCACTGGTGAGTCTTATGTAGACGAAACGCGCTTCTGTAGTATCAAATTTTAAGCCTGGTACCTTTGATAACTATTTACACCCCTTGGTCAATGCGACTGCTGGGGGAATTTTAGTCCCCGGGGGTATATCCAGCTATTCTCACTATTTTGATCTGAGAGTCACTGATGAGTCTTATGTAGACGAAACGCGAGTGTGGCGTATCAAATTATAAGGCTGGTACCTTTGATAACTATTTCTCGTAAATTCTGGTAGCGATATGCCCGCTTTTGATTATAACACAATGTTGACTGTTGTATCCTTTTTTCACTATTTTTACCTATTTTGAAGTATACTTATTCACACATCGTTGTCAATATAGTGAAATTTGATGCGACTTTTAAGCTATCCATGTAACCAGATGTAATTTACCATTTTCTAAAAAATGAAAATGCCCGAATCAAGTCAGGAATATGTTGTTATGCATTCGTTTTATGTGTTTCAGCTTTTGATTTTGACCTTTGATAAGGGACTTTCCGTTTTGAATATTCCTCTTTGGTATTTGTTTGGGTTTTGTTTTGTCAAAATCGAGGAATACGTATAGGAATGAGGAGGAGGAGGCCGTGTTTGTTGTGTCTTAATGCTATCGATATTCAAATTGAGAAAAAAACTCATAGATACAAGCCTTCAATATATTGATTTAGGGACTTTCCTTTTTGAATTTTCCTCGGAGTTCTGTATTTGAGTGATTTGGTTTTCGTTTTGCGTGGCAGTTTTAAAGGTAACTATTCAAAATCTTTCAAAATTTGCAAGTTTCAATTATCGTGAATAAGGAACTTTTTTTTTTGCTTCCATGTTCAGACATATGACATATTGATGCTGGAACACATTAGGCTGTCATATTCTGTGGGTTTCAGGAAAATAATTCTCAAATCGTTCAAAATAAACATCTAACGAAATAAGTATAAACGATAGTTTACATAAATGTAAAACTGGCTATGGAAAATCAATCAAATAGTACTTTATTTGTTATTCATAAACTGGTTAAAATCTTAAAAGGCTTAAAATATGTTGATTTAGGGACTTTCCTTTTTTAAATTTCCTCGGGATTCTGTGTTTTAGTGATTTTTGTTTTGCGAGGCAGTTTTAAAGGTATTAAAATCTTTCAAAATTTCCAAGTTTCAATTGTAGTGAATAAGGAACATTTTTTTTGCTTCCATGTTCAGACATATGACACATTGATGCTGGAACACATAAAGCTGTTATACTCTGTGGGATTCAAGACAATAGTTCTCAAATCATTCTAAATAAACATCTAGCGAAATAGGTATGAATGTAAAACTGGCTATGGAAGACCAATCAAGTGGTATTTTATTAGTTATTCATAAACTTGTTAAAATCTTTGAATTATTTTAACGGCAACAAAAAACAGCTGTGCTTTCATTTACAAACACTATCCGACGATGTAAGGTGCCAAATATAGAAAGCTATTGTCTTGTTGGTTTTTTGTTTTTTTTTTGTTTTCTGGTTTTATCTATTTGTACATCATGTTTTATATTTCTTATAATCTCTTGTTTTGGATTGACAGAGAGAAGATGCTATAAGGAGTTAATCCAAAATCATAAGTCCAATAGAAAAACGGTAGACATGCACTATGAACAAATAAAACAATAATGAAAAGACGAACAAAGTTCTAACAAAACACACAAGCAAGATTGGAAGAATGAAACCAATATGAAAAAAAAACATTAGGGTGAACTAAGGTTGTGTTAGTAATCGAATGTAAAAATACTTTGATAGTATTTCGACATTCACAGTTTACAAGTAACTCACATGACCTTTAAGACCAGGTTATCCAAAACCATTTTACAAGAACAAATGATATTTGATAAACTTTGTTTATTATATATTAGCAAAACATGTTTATTTTACATCATCCTTATTGAGTTCAGATGTTTCTTTTCTTTCTTAGCGAGATCCATCCATCTTTGTGCAAGCGCAGTCGTGTCCCTGGAAGTCAATTTGGGTAACCCAAGGACAACAAACACAGACATAAGCCAGTGGAGAAGTAATGTGGATGTTATTACAATCGGTAAAAACCTGTGCACCATTGACCATACCAACTCTGAAAAACAATAATATCGGGTTTTTCTGTGAGTGTTCATTATATACAATGTAAATCGGAAACAAAAAGCGTATAAGTACATTTATTGGAAAAGCTGTATTTTATTTCATACTTGTCGTTGTCAATCGTTTATTTAGCTATCATAACCTAATTGTTTCGTCCAAGTAAAAGAAGGACGGATTCGTAGATAAACCTTTTTTTCATTTTGACGATAGATTGTGGATTTGACTCCACCAAAACGTGTTTGTGCACCAAAACAAAAATCGACATTATAAACACATTGTAGTTAAAAGGATTTTCTTAATTACAAATGTATCCATTAATTAAATGCACACACGGATAGAATTTATTACCATACACTGCAATCAAGGAGGACAGATTTATTCGATTTATTATATGCCTTAAGTTGTATATCAATTGAATCTGAAAATATTTATATCAGATAATTAAGAATGCATGCTGCTTAAGACTAATAGAAAAAAATATCATGGATATCACAATAAGAAAAAAAATAATATCTGATTTGTATTTATATCTTCATCCTTAGAATTTGAAAAAAAAAACGTCTTGATAATTGTATAACATTTTTTATACAAGGTCGTCGGTTCATAAAAAAAATTATACTGTTCACGTAAATATGTATAAAAAGTATGCACCACTACACAATTTTTTAGGAAAAATAAATACAAATATCAATAATGTTTTCGGATAGCAGATATCCTATATCAGTCCGATTTTGAATCGAGTCTTACTAATAAATGCCCATAAAGATCTTTAATGTAATACAAATCAAATACCGAACAAGGCTTGTACAAATTTAAAATATGGAAGTTTACGCAAATTTACGGCATATCTGTTGCTACTAAATTGGTTTCGGCTTTAAGTATGTTCGTTAATCCTTCTATTTTCTTCAACACCGGTTTGAGCACGAAACTGTTTTCATATTTGTTTTTTTTTTCAAACCAAAATCTGTTTTCAACTGGTTTAAACTCCTTACGAATGTTTGCATTTCTTTCTTTTAACTTTTTGTCAGATACTTGCAAAGCATATCTTCAGATAATTGCATGATGCTCCCGAGCTGACCCCATACTTTCTCCTTGGTGCTTGTCCTTTACAATCCATGAATTGAAAAGATCTTTTAACACGAGTTCCTTCTATAAAAAAGTTTTAGCATTTTTAATATTAGAAACATGCATATAAATATACATCAACAATACTGCAAAGCAAACCAGATGACCGAGGATTACTTTCTAGTATATTATTTAGCAAAGCGAATATCACTACCACAAGCTTGTAATCATAGTACATAAAAACAAACGACAATCCAAAGGCAAATTTGGAGAACACTATATCATAATTTTAATTGAAAAAATTCATTGGACCTTTTTTTTTAAATATTACCTGAAGATTTGACGATTTTAAGAACCTCGGCGCCCTGAGGAATCTTTTTCTCCTGGTACAGTGGAAAGCCAAATCCTTCAAAAAACTGCTTTAAACTTTCTCCAAGTTTAACTGTATCAAAAATTTCTCCAGAGAGATAATATAGTTCTTTGATGACTGTAGAGTTTGAGCTTGTTATACTGTTTACTCCTTTGTTCTGTTGTAGCAAAAATTGAACTCAAATTTATAAGTTGAAAGAACATTTTTTTAAATGAACAAAAGCCGAGTCAGTCATTTGGATTCTCAAGTAACTTAAATCCAATCGATATTCGTTTGTAGAAGAAAAATATGGTCCGCCAATAACCATTGTGAATTTCCAAACTATAAGTTGATCAATTTTATTGCATAATTGATTTATTAATGAAGTATAAATCGAACCTGCATTAGTTTCATATTTGAAATATCTCCATCAAAGGTATAAATAATGCTAAAGGAGGAATTTTGAGTGTTAAAAAAAAATTTTTCAATATAAAAAGTAAAATCACAAAAATACTGAACTTAGAGGGAAAAAAATTCGGAAAGTCCATAATCATATTACTGACTTGGTACAGGCATTTTCAAATGTAGTAAATGGTAGATTAAACCTGATTTTATAGCGCTAGCCCTCTCACTTTGATGACAATCTCATCAAATTCCGTTTTATTTACAATGATGCGTTAACTGAAAGCATATTATATTGTATACCTAATGAAAGCATATTATGGTATACATGATGAAAATAAATTTAAACTAGAGTCTCCAAGGAGCCTGTGTTTTGGTTTTAAAGATATAATCCAAACACTGCATGTCACCCCTATGATTCTATTTATCCATGGCGGCCATCTTGGTTGACAGGCGGGCTTATCGGTCAAATTTTTAGACAATATACACTTATGATGATGTTGGACAAGATGGGTTTAATTTGGACCAGTAGTTTTATATATAGTTTGAAATATTACAAAAAATTGAAGTATGACTTTAAAGGGCAACAACTCTTTAATGGGTCAGTTGACAATTTTGATAATTTAACTTATTTGTAGATTTTTCTTTGCAAATCACTATTGCTGTTTGCAGTTTATCTCAATTAATTATGATGTTCAAGATAATAACTAAAAAATACGACATTTTCACACCTATTCAGGGGCAGCAACCCAACAACAGGTTTTCTAATTCCTCTGAAAATTTCAGGGCAGATAGATGATAATAATTTTACTCCATATCAGATTTGTTCTAAAGGCTTTAGTGTCAGAGATGTGAGCCTGAAACTGCATTTACCCTTATGTTCTATTTTTACCTATGTACGCCATGCTGGTTAGAATGTGGGGTCATGGGACACAATTTCCAAATTAAATAATCTAGTGATGAGTGTGACCAAGTTTGGTTAAATTTGGCCGCGTAATTTTAGAAAAGAGGATTATAATAAAAGTTTACAGACAACGGACGACGGACGACAAGTGAAAAATAAACCACAATATATAAGTATCATTTTGTACGTACATCAGAACATTTTATCATTACACACAATATTTTAATGATATCTATTACGGAATAGGGTTATCAAAGAATTGTGTATCAATCCAGGAAATGGAATAAAACAAGAAAGTTCATACATACCCAGCTACGAATGAACGCCTCTGTCAGTTGACCAGCATCTACAGCAACCTGTCTATCTATGTCTCGTAGTCTACATTCGCGGAGAGATGGAAGGCATGTAATTTGCTTACCCTAATAAGGAAAACACAGTTAATTACTCTTCCTAATCTTGACATGTTATTTTGAAAAGAAGAATTTTTTTTACATTAGTATGTCAAAAGCTTTACTGATTTGATAACTAGATCGTTAAAAAAATATACTTGTATTACTATGTTGAAGTGATATCTCGACAGACTTACAATAAAATAACTAGCCTTAAAATTTTGTATTCCAATATTTTACCAAAATATGTTCAGATCATCGATTGAATTTTCATCAACAATTTCAAAGCAGGTCAGATGACAGATGTAAGAAACTATATTCGTGAAGTCAAGGAATTGGTTTATACATGGATATGCGTAATGGTGGCCATTACGACAAACAATAAAACAATACTAAACAAACAAACATTTTACGGATTTCTAACGTTATCAAGTTTTTGTATGAAATCATAATATGTAAAAGTCTACTGAAACATTTTCAAAAAAATAAATAATATTGAAAGTTTCATTGCAGAGTATATGGTCAAGCTAGCGCTATTGTGTATGCATTGTAGACAGTTGTCCTTTGCTGGAGCATTGATTTGTTTTCGTTGCTTTTCGTGTTATTTTGTCTTCTTGACATAATTTTATTGTAATCGAATCTTTTTATAGATTAATTATAATCGTATTTGTAAAAAAAAAAACCTTTTGGAAGTCTTGCATCCTGTAAGATTCAAGAATATCATTGTGTGCCGGAACGTGAATCTTTACTACATTCTTTTCAAGATTTGTTTCAATTTTTTCACGAAAATCTTGGTTTACCTTCACTTATATGATAATCAAATTTCTAAAACAAAACATAAAATTGAAGCATTGTGATTACAAAACAGTACAAGATTTATTAATTTGACCTACAGAAACTTGATCATGAATGTTACACTAACTTTGTTGTTGTAAAAACACTGCGTATTAAATGTTTTGGCATGACAGTTTTACACATTTATATCAGGATGATTAAATGATTTTTTTTTTCTTTCCTTTATTGAATCAAAAATCCTTTCCTAAATTTATTTTTTCTTGCACAAATTTTTATCTTGCTGTACTGTTCATTTGCTTTCTATTATACGCGTTATCATGTTTTGGTGAGCAGGATCTGCTTACCCTTCTGATATCATCCGTAGTTTTTGTGTGGGGTTCGTTTTGCTCGGTGTTCTTTTGTGTTTGCGTTTTATTGTTTTCTGTTTATCTTTTTGATTTTGTAGCCATGGCGCTGTCAGTTTATTTTCTACTTATGATTTTGAATGTACCTCTGGTATATTTCGCCTGTCTTTTGATACAGTATTGTGTCGTAATATTTACTTGCATATGTTTCTTTTGAAATAGAAGATAAATCTATATATATTTACATAGAGCAATAATTTATCACAGTGACACCTCAAGCTTTGTCTAATTTATTATTCATATACAGACAATATATATATATTGGAATTAAATATCAACAAGATCAAGCAATATATCAAATTCAAGTTCCTTTTCTTGTGAACGAGTTAACTCACTGTACCTTACAGTAATTTTAAGTCTGACTAATTGTTGAATATGTCTTTTGAAAAAAAAAAAGTACATACCATTTCATAAGCTGCAACAGCAATTAAGAATAAAACACAAAATGGTAAACCTAACATTGTCACAAATTTATCTACAAAAGAAAAAAGAATACACAAAATAAAACTTTTTGCAGTAAGCCTATAGGTTGAAATAGTGTGCAAAAATTAAAAACAAACTTCTCGTAAGATTTTGATAACATATGGAAGACAATGACTGAAAATAATCGCCAATCAAAGAAACTTTATTGTTGTTAAACCTGCACGGATAGCCTATATTGTTCACTTATAGTAAACACGTTTGTTTTAAAACAAGAGCTATAACAAATGACACAAATTTGTAAGACCTACAAACAAATATAAGTTGACAAAAAAATACATTATGACTGCAATCACACATAAGAAATGGATGTCCGATGTCCCTAGTGTACTGCGCGTGGATGCAAATATCATGTGTTTTACTATATCATTGACCATGTGTTCGTTTTCTGCAAACAAACACAATTTGTGTACCTTTAAACCATGAATAGGTAAGTTTATATTGCACTTGTCATAATCTTTTTTTACCAATCCTTTTACTTGCATATCATCGGCAGGGACGCAAAACCCTTTAATTATATTATAAGAGAAACACACACAACTGGAAATCAAAGCCATATCACCAAATTTTAATTTTGATTATCACTTTTTATAATAATTTTGATCCAATGCATGACCAAAACAACGTTTTGAAAAGTTATGAAACACTGTGTAGAAATGAAAACACAATAAAAAATATACCATTCAACTTCAAATAATGCCCCTTTTAAATTTTTTTTATTTTGAGTAACTATTTACGATCAACATAGTCTTGTATTATTTTAATTTTAGTTTCTTGTGTACAATTTGGAAATTAGTATGGCGTTCATTATCACTGGACTAGTATATATTTGTTTAGGGGCCAGCTGAAGGACGCCTTCGGGTGCGGGAATTTCTCGCTACATTGAAGACCTGTTGGTGACCATCCGCTGTTGTTTTTTATTTGGTCGGGTTGTTGTCTCTTTGGCACATTCCCCATTTCCATTCTCAATTTTATGGATATACTTTCAACTTAGTTTTAAAATATAGCAGCCATCCGGAATTGACAGAAAGAGACAGTGACAATACGACTTTGATTTTTTTTGTGTATTGCAAAATGTTCCATTTAGCAATTATCCACAAACCACCAGGAAAATAAAATAAATATAATAACAGTCTGTTATCCATTTACAATGTATACCCACAAAAACGGTGTGTTATTAGTTAATTAAAATTTTGATGCTGGAATTGCACGTCTTTTTTTAAAGATCGTCTCGTGCATATATTTATTTTTCTATATTGGATCACTTACCTTAGCAACTGTTGTCACGTTGATGCAACTAGAACGAGAACAGCATCTTTAATACATTTTAGTCACGTGCAAAGGTTAATTTCCAAATCAGGTAATAGATACTGAAAAATAAATATGACCCAATGATGTATAGAATTTTGATAGAGGGATTTTCCCCAATAACTTCACAGTATAATTGAAATGATAAAAGATAAATCAGAGAATTAGACCAGTATGTTTATCCAGTACCGGTTTCTAGGTTTTCAGACATGTCATGTGGACTTCAATGCATGCATTTATCTTAATAATTGGATGAATAGGAGGGACTTTACTGATAACTAGCAAGTCATCCAAGCTGTTTTAAGAATCATTGTTATATGATGACCATCAAACCTTTGGGTCGTGCACCAATTAAACTTGACATGATTTAATAATCTCAAATATTAGTTTTTAAAATTATTCAGTACATTAACCAACATAGTAATACTATGTATTATGTACAGAAATTAACCAAAGTGCAATTGAATTTATTACAAATCAACTTTACTTATTATAGGATAAACTCATAAATCGAAACTAAACTGACAAAGCCAGATCTAAAACAGAAAATGACAAACAGACAAATAATACTACACAAGACACAACTTAGAAAACTCAAGACATCCGTCATGTTGTTCATGTTGTTAAAAACTCGGCCAATAATTTTATTCGGTAGATCACATCGTGAAAAGGGAATGAAATTATAGTTATGACTTAAGGAACATATCCTATAACATAAGGGTTATATAAACATCAATATGTTACCCTTCTGGTCTGCTTGTTTATCTACATTTATAAAGATGAACTCTTATAAAATCTTCATCACAGGTTTAAATGATACTGATGGTGGCGAGTCTCTCAATAATCATTAAAACTGCAAATTGACGACCTTAAAATATAATATAAAATAATAAAATGTAAAATAACAAAAAATACTGAACACATCAAACGAAGAAAACAACTTTAATATTCCTGACTTGGAACAGACATTTCCTTAATGTAGCAAACAGTGGCTAATATATGATATTAAAGCCAGCTTAACCCCTCACTTGTTTAAAAGCATAGCACTTCAATATCATGACAACGTTTCAATTTGTCAGCAAAACAAACAGAAATAAGGTAAAAAAAATGAAATACAGCAGTCAACATTGCATTATAATCTGAATCATTATAACATTAAACCACCACGACAAAAAGGAAAACAAAATGTCATATTGAAGAAGAATTCATACAAAATCTTCTGAACCTTATTCTTTTATTCTGCAAATGTTTCTTTAAGGTTACTGCATTAATAATGAGTTGGGAAATGTATATCTGAGATGAAAGTGAGTTGCTGTTATGGTGTGGTTATTTATAATGTAAAAACTGAAATCGTTTAATTTTCAAAAGCACAGTAGTCTTTCGGTGATGATATGAATATCAATTATAATGTCATTTTTATAAATTTACTGTTTGTTAAAGTATGACTTATTCAAAATACGACGAACTTTTTTATCCAAACCTTAGCCGTATTAGGCACAACTTCTTGGAATTTGGGTCAAGGGTGCTCTTCAACTTTAAACTTTTTTGTCTTTCTAAAAGGTCTGAGCGTCACTGGTGAGTCTTATGTAGACAAAAGGCGCGTCTGTTGTATCACATTTTAAACCTGATACCATTGATAACTATTTACACAACTCGGTCAATGCGACTGCTGGTGGAATTTTAGTCCTGGGGGTATATCCAGCCCAGTAGTCAGCACTTAGGTGTTGAAATGAATGTCAATTAAATGGTAATTTTAAAAAAAAAGTTGTTTGCCAAAGTATGAATTTTTCTAAATACTAAAGCTTTATTCATCCCATGCATAGATCATTGTAGCCGTACTTGGCACAAATGTGTGTGGTCCTGAATGAGCTTCAACGTTAAACTTTTTTAGCTCTCTAAATATTTTGATCTGAGAGTCACTGATGAGTTGTATATATACGAAACGCGCATGTAGCGTATCAAATTATAAGGCTGGTTCCTTTGATAACTATTTGTCGTTAATTCTGCTTACGATATGCCCGCTTTTGATTATAACACAATGTTGATTGTTGTATCCTTTTTTAACATTTTTACCTAATATGTAGTATGTTTGATTGGTTCGCACATCGTTGTCAATATAGTGAAATTTTATGCAACTGCCATTCCAGTGAGAGCTTTAGTTTTCCATTAAAACAGATGTAATCTACAATTTTCTAAAAGGGAAAATGCCAGAACCAGGTCAGGAATATGTTGGCTGTTATCCATTCGTTTTATAAATATTTTGATATGAGCGTCACTGATGAGTCTTATGTAGACGAAACGCGCGTCTGGCGTACTAAATTATAATCCTGGTACCTTTGATAACTATTTACACAACTGGGTCGAAGCCACTGCTGGTGGACGTTTCATCCCCGAGGGTATCACCAGCCAAGTAGTCAACACTTCGGTGTTGACATGAATATCAATGAATGTGGTCATTTTTATAAATTTCCTGTTTACAAAACTTTGAATTTTTAGCAAAACTAAGGATTTTCTTATCCCAGGCATAGATTACTTTATCATTATTTGGCACAACTTTTTAAATTTTGGACCATAATGCTCTTCAACTTTGTACTTGTTTGGCTTTATAAATATTTTGATATGAGCGTCACTGATGAGTCTTATGAAGACGAAACGCGCGTCTGGCGTACTAAATTATAATCCTGGTACCTTTGATAACTATTTACACAACTGGGTCGATGCCACTGCTGGTGGACGTTTCATCCCCGAGAATATCACCAGCCAAGTAGTCAACACTTCGGTGTTGACATGAATATCAATGAATGTGGTCATTTTTATAAATTTCCTGTTTACAAAACTTTGAATTTTTAGCAAAACTAAGGATTTTCTTATCCCAGGCATAGATTACTTTATCATTATTTGGCACAACTTTTTAAAATTTTGGATCATAATGCTCTTCAACTTTGTTCTTGTTTGGCTTTATAAATATTTTGATATGAGCGTCACTGATGAGTCTTATGAAGACGAAACGCGCGTCTGGCGTACTAAATTATAATCCTGGTACCTTTGATAACTATTATGTCTCCCATATATTGACACTCACCAGAAGGTTTTTTTTCAATTTATGCACATTATTTCAATCTATATGCTAACTGTATGACATTTTATTTTGTGTTTTCTTTTTTCTTTAGCAGATAAATTTGTGACAATGTTAGGTTTATCACGTTGTGTTTTATTCTTGTCTACTGTTGCAGCTTATGAAATGGTATGCATTTTTTTTTCAAAAGACATATTCAACAATTAGCCAGACTTAAAATATTACTGTAAGGTACAGTGAGTTAACTCGTTCACAAGAAAAGGAACTTGAATTTGGTATATTGCTTGATCTTGTTGATATTTAATCCCAACATATATTTAAAAAAGAAGATGTAGTATGATTGCCAATGAGACAACTATCCACAAAAGACCAAAATGACACAGACATTAACAACTATAGGTCACCGTACGGCCTTCAACAATGAGAAAAGTCCATACCGCATAGTCAGCTATAAAAGGCCCCGATAAGACAATGTAAAACAATTCAAAATCTGTTTAGTCTACGCATCATTGTAAATATAACGGAATTTGATGAGACTGTCATCAAAGTGAAAGGGTTACCGCTATAAAACCAGGTTTAATCCTCCATTTTCTACATTTGAAAACGCCTGTACTAAGTCAGGAATATGACCGTTTTTAAAATTTCCTCGGAGTTCAGTATATTAGTGATTTTTTTTTTTTTTTTTGCGAGGCAGTTTTAAGGGTAACTATTCAAAATCTTTCAAAATTTGCAAGTTTCAATTGTCGTGAATAAGAAAAGTTTTTTGGTTCCATGTTCAGACATATGACACATTGATGCTTGAACACATAAGGCTATCATACATTATGGGATTCAGGAAAACAGTTCTCAAATCATTCTAAATAATAATCTAGCGAAATAGGTATAAACGATAGTTTACATCAATGTAAAACTGGCTTTAGAAAATCAATCAAATAGTATTTTATTAGTAATTCATAAACTGGTAAAAATCTTTGAATTATTTTAACGGCAACAAAAAGCAGTCGTGCGTTCATTTTCAAACACTATCTGACGATGTAAGGTGCTAAATAAAGAAAGCTATTGTCTTGTTGTTCTATTGTTGGTTTTTTTTGGGGGTTTTTTTTGTACATCGTGTTTGATATTTTTTGTACATCGTATTTTATATTTCTTATAAATCTCTTGTTTTGAATTGACACAGAGATGATACTATGAGGAGTTAATCCAAAATCATAAGTCCAATAGAAAAACGGAAAACATGCACCTTTAACAAACAAAAAAAAATGAAAAGACAAACAAAGTTCTAAAAATAACACGCATGCAAGATTGGAAGAATGAAACCAATTTGAAAAAAAAACATTAGGGTGAACTAAAGTTGTGTTACAAATGTAGTAATCGAAAGTAAAAATAACCTGATCGTATTTCGACATGAATATCAGATGGTATTAATTTTCACAGTTTGTATTGTTTGTGGAACTTGATGAACAAAAAGCAAGAACTTAAAAGTTCCACATATCGCATAATCTTTTTGTTTTAGGTTTATGACGACAACCAGCTGACGGGCAGGCGACGATGGATGCCGAATTGATTGAAAAAACTAACTCACATGACCTTGAACACCAGATTATCCAAAACCAATTTACAAGAACAAATGATATTTGATAAAATATGTTTAATATATATTAGCAAAACATGTTTGTTTTTACATCATCCTTATTGAGTTATTATGTTTCTTTGCTTTCTTAGCGAGATCCGTCCATCTTTGTGCATGTACAGTCGTTTCCATGAAGGTCAATTTGGGTGACCCAAGGACAACAAACACAGACATAAGCCAGTGGAGAAGTAATGTGGATATTATTACAATCGGTAAAAACCCGTGCACCATTGACCATACCAAATCTGAAAAAAAAACAATAATATGCGATTTTCTATGAATGTTCATTATATACAATGTAAATTAGAAACAAAAAACATGTAAATACATTTATTGGAATAGCTGTATTTTCTTTCATACTTGTCGTCGTCAGACGTTTATTTAGCTATCACAACCTATTTGTTCCGTCCAAGTAAAAGAAAGACGGATTCGTAGATAAACTTTTTTCAGTTTTATGATCGATTGTGGATATGACTCCATCAAAACGTTTGTGCTCCAAAACAAAAATCGTCATTATAAACACATTGTAGTAACAAGGATTTTCTTAACTCAAAAGTATCAACTAGCCAAATGCACACGGATAGAATTTATTACCATACACTGTAATCACGGAAGACAGATTTATTTGGAATGGCAGAATTGACAGCTTTTTCTGTCAAATTACAATAGTTTACATATACTATGACACCGGAATTTTTTTAACCTTTTGCCTTAAGTTGTGTATCAATTGAATCAGATGATATTTAAGAAAGTGTGTTGCTTAAAACCATCAGAAAACAATTTTATGGATATCACAATAAGAACAAAATTAATATTTGATTTGAATATATATCTACATCCCTAGAATTCGAAAAAAAGTCTTGATAATTGTATAAGATTTGGTATACAAGGTCGTCGGTTCATTAAAAGAAATTATACTGTTCACAAAAATATGTATAAAAAGGGTGTACCATCACAAAATATTACATGGAAAAAAATACAAATATCAATAAGGTTTTCGGATAGCTGATATCCTTTATCAGTCCGATTTTGAATCGAGTCTTACCAATAGATGCCGATAAAGATCTTTAATGTAATACAAACCAAATACCGAACAAGGATTTTACAAATTTAAAATATGGAAGTTTACGCAAATTTACGGCATATCTGTTGCTACTAAATTGGTTTCGGCTTAAAGTATGTTCGTTAATCCTTCTATTTTCTTCAACATCGGTTTGAGCACGAAACTGTTTTCACATTTGGTTTTTGCATTCCAAAATCTATTTTAAGCATTTCTTGCTTTAAACTGTTTGTCTGATACTTGCAAACGTATTCTGTAACATATGTTTAAACAATTTGATTTGATAATTATTCTTACTTCGAGCATATCTTCAGATAATTGCATGATGCTCCCGAGCTGACCCCATACTTTCTCTTTGGTGCTTGTCCTTTACAATCATTGCCCAGGGTTCCAAAAGATCTTTTAACACGAGTTCCTTCTATAAAAATGTTTAAGCTCTTTTAATATTAGAAACATACATATAAATATACATCAATGATACTAAAAAAACAAACCGGCTGACGAGGATTACTTTCTAGTATATTATTTAGCAAAGCGAATATCACTACCACAAGCTTGTTATCATAGTATATAAAAACAAACAAGACTATCCAAAGGCAAGTTTTGTTGAACACTATATCATAATTTTAATTTTTTTCAAATATTACCTGAAGATTTGACGATTTTAAGAACCTCGGCGCCTTGTGGAATCTTTGTTTCCTGGTACAGTGGAAAGCCAAATCCTTCAAAAAACTGCTTTAAACTTTCTCCAAGTTTAACTGTATCAAAAATTTCTCCAGACAAATAATACAGTTCTTTGATGACTGTAGAGTTTGAGCTTGTTATACTGTTTACTCCTTCGTTCTATTGAAGCAAAAATTAAACTCATATTTATAAGTTGACAGAACTTTTTTTTTAAATGAAGTAAAACCGAGTCAGTCATTTGGATTCACAAGTACTAGTAAACTAAATCATATTGATAGTCGTTTGTAAAAGAAGAATATGATCCGCAAAAAACAAACATTGTAAATTTCACAACTATAATATGTTAATCAATTTTTCGGCATAATTGATTTGTTTATGAAGTATAAATCGAACCTGCATTACTTTCATAATTGAAATGTCTCGATCAACTTCCTAAGGGGTCATTTGACAATTTTTGTCATCTTGCCTTATTCATAGATCTTACTTTGCTGAACATTATTGCTGTTTACAGTTTAACTCTATATTTAATAACATTCAAAATAATAACAAAAAACGAAATTTTCTTAAATTGCCAATTCAAAGGCAGCTCCCAACATCGGGTTATCAAATTCATCTGACAATTTTAGGTTAGATAGATGTTATCCTGCTTAATCGTTTAACCTATTGTCAGATTTGCTCTTAATGTTTTCGTTTCACAGATATTAGCCAAAAACTGCATTTTACCGTAAACCTATTTTCTATTGTTAACCACGGCGGCAATCTTGGTTAGCAGGCGGACTTATCGGACTTTTTCATTTTTATTAAATATACACTAATGATGAATTTGGGCAGGAGTGGTTAAAATTGGCCCAGTAGTTTCAGAGGAGAAGATTTTTGTGAAATGTTACAAAAATTTATGAAGTATGACTTTCAAGGGCAACAAGTCCTTAAGGGGTCAATTGACAAATCTGATAATTGTTTTTTTTTTTTTTTGTAGATCTTTCTTTGCTGTACACTATTGCTGTTTACAGTTTGTCTCTATCAATAATAATATTCAAGATAATAACCAGAAACTGCGAAATTTTCTAAAAATTACCAATTATGGGGAAGCAAAACAACAACGGGTTGTCTAATTAATCTGCAAATTTCAAGGCAGATAGATCTTGACCTGATGATCATTTTTTACTCCCTATCAGATTTGGGCTCAGTATCATTTTGTACCCTTTGTAAAACAGAACATTTCATCATTACACACAATATTTTTATGGCATCTACTTCGAAAAAAGGTTATCAAAGACTTGTGTGTCAATCCAGGAAAAGGAATAAAACAGGATAGTCTGTACATACCCAGCTACGAATAAACGCCTCTGTCAGTTGGCCAGCATCTACAGCAACCTGTCTATCAATGTCTCGTAGTCTACATTCGCGGAGAGATGGAAGGCATGTAATTTGTTTACCCTGATAAAGAAAAGTTATTCTTATTAATCTTTACATGGTATTTTGAAAAAAAAGAATGTTTTTTTTTTACATTAGTAAGTCAAAAGCTTTGGTGATTCGATAACTAGATCGACGACTTTATCGTTCAAGCAAACTTTAAGGGCATAGGATACAGTTACAGATAAGTAATGACGTTGCTAACGTAAATTGTTATTTTCGCGACGTCAATTTATGATTTGTCGGGAAATGATTCAGTTTTCGACTGATTTTAATAATTTAAAAATATCTTACTTGAAAACGTCTTTTTTTTAAATGCCATTTTGTTTGATTACGTTAGATGATTATGTGCGCCAATTTCCATGAAAACGTAAATAATTTTTTTAAATTTGATAAATTTACAGCAAAAAATTACGCTTTATTTCTACATTCGTAAACATTTGATAAATATCAGTTATTTGAAGAAAAAAAATTGCTCAAATTTAAAGGACATTTATATAAAACAGAATTTACAAATAATTTAACAACAGCTTGTGTTTATTTTTTTAAACAAAAAAGTTATGTCTTTCTGACGAAAGAATTAAACGTCCACAATTCCAAATTTTCGGCAAATATATAAAATTTGGACCTCATTTTTCTCAAGAACAAGAAGATATATATTCTTTATTACACATTTAATTTAATCAGTCAAAAAATAGCCTATAAGCAAATTGTCAGCAACATTTAAATATGGGATCAAAACTGTATCGTATGCCCTTCAGTCCATTCATTTAAATATAAAAATATAGTAAAAAAAAACCAATGTGTTCAATATAGTATTGCTATAATCAAGTCTCAACTCGACAGACCTACGATAAATAAATAGACTTAACATTTTGTAATCCAATATTTTATCAAAATATATTCAGATCATCGATTAAATTTTCATCAACATTAACAATTGGAAAGCAGGTCACGGTTTGACAGATAAAAGAAACTATATTCGTAACGTCAAGGAATTGGTTTATACATGGATACGTTTTTTGATGGCCAAACAATAAAACATAATACTAAACAGACAAAGGTTTTACGAATTTCCAACGTTATCAAGTTATTGTAAGCAATCATAATATGTAAAATTCCACTGAAACATTTTCGAAAAAAAAATCATTGCAGAGCATTTTAGTCAAGCTGGTGCTATTGTGTATAAATTGTAGGCTGTAGAGTGTTGTCCTTTGTTGGAGCCTTATTTAATTTTCGTTGGTTTTCGTGTTATTTCGTCTTCTAGACATATACTCGAAATTTTAATAATAATAATCTTATTTGTAAAAAAACAAACCTTTTGGAAGTCTTGCATCCTGTAAGATTCAAGAATATCATTGTGTGCCGGAACGTGAATCTTTACTACATTCTTTTCAAGATTTGTTTCAATTTTTTCCAAAAATCTTGCTTTACCTTCACTTATATGATAATCAAATTTCTAGAACAAAATATAAAATCGAAGCATTGTGATTAAAAAACGGTACATGATTTATTCTTTTGAATTACAGAAAGTTGAAATAGAATGAAACACTAATTTTGTTGTGACAATACTGCTTGTTAAATGTTTTGAAATATCAGGATGATTAAATGATTCTTTTCTTTTCCTTTCTGTTTCACAAATCCTTTTATAAATTTCATTTTTCTTGCACAAATTTGTGTCTTACTATATTGTTGGTATGGTTTCTATCACAGCCTAGAGATACGTGTATAATCTTGTTTCCCTACAGTAAGCATGTTTTGCTGCGCAGGATCTGTTCTGGTGCTCCTGATACAATCCCTAGTTTTGGGTGGGGTTCGCTTTGCTCAGTATTCTCAGTTTTTTTGTGTATTTTTGTTTTCTGTTGATCTTTTTAATTTTTTAGCCATGGCGTTATCTGTTTATGTTCTACTCTTTATGAATGAGTTAACTAACTGTACTGTTCAGTAATGTAGATGTCCAACTAATCGTTAAATATGTCTTTTGAAACAAAAGTACATACCATCTCATAAGCTGCAACAGCAGACAAGAATAAAACACAAAGTGGTAAGCCTAACATTGTCACAAATTTATCTACAAAAGAAAAAACAAAACACAAAATAAAACTTTTTATAGTTAGCATATAGATTGAAAGAATGTGCAAAATTTAAAAACAAACATCTTGTAAGATTTTGTTAACATATGCGAGACAATAACTGAAAATCATTACCATTAAAAAAAAAAGTAAAATCACAAAAATACTGAACTTAGAGGAAAATCAATTCGGAAAGTCCATAATCACATGGCAAAATCAATTAACAAAACACATCAAAAACGAATGGACAAGAACTGTCATATTCCTGACTTGGTATATGCATTTTCAAATGTAGAAAATGTTGGATTAAACCTGGTTTTATAGCACTCTCTCTCACTTTGATGACAGTCTCATCAAATTCCGTTATATTTACAATGATGCGTTAACTAAACAGACACAATAAATAAAATAGTCAATCTATGGGTACAGCAGTCATCATCGTGTAACAATTTAAAAAGGAACAATTTAAACGGTTGAAAACAAAACTTTACGACAAAAGAGATGATTTCAGCTTTCCAATTGTGAACTTTCCATTTCTAAATAGCAACATTCCAGCAGCACCTGCATACGGGGTATATATCTCCCAACTAATACGATATTCCCGTGCTTGCATTTCCTATCATGATTTTCTTGATAGAGGGTTGCTGCTCACAAGGAAGCTATTAAACCAAGAGTTCTAAATGGTGAAGTTGAAATCATCCCTTCGTAAATTTTACGGACGCCATCACGAGTTGGTTGACCGTTATGGAATAACCGTTTCACAAATGATATCGGATATGTTCCTTACGTCGTTACTACAATCCCCGTCCCTTTCATGAATGTGACCTACCGAATTAGACTATTTACCGGATTTGTTATCACATAAGCAACACGACGGGTGCCACATGTGGAGCAGGATCTGCTTACCCTTCCGGAGCACCTGATATCACCCCTAGTTTTTTGGTGGGGTTCGTGTTGTTTATTCTTTAGTTTTCTATGTTGTGTCGTGTGTGCTGTTGTTTGTTTGTCCTTTTCATTTTCGCCATGGCGTTGTCAGTTTGTTTCAGATTTATGAGTTTGACTGTCCCTTTGGTATCTTTTAGCAGAACACAAACACATCTATCTACAAACACATTCATTGATTCACGTGTCTGACGTCAGAAAATTGTATACGTCACATATATTTGTCGTTCAATGTACATACAAACAATTTTAAAATTTCACATAGGCAATGTTAGCATACAGGGAAGAAACTTAATTGTTGTCACACCTGCACGGATAACCTATATTATTCCACCTATAGTAAAAACATTTTGTTTTAAAGATAGAGGTATAACAAATAACATAAATCTGTAAGACCTACCATCAAATATTAGTAGACAAAAATACATCATGACTGCAATTCTTTTAATTACACGTTACAAATGGATGTCCGAAGTCATTGAACACTAATTTACTGAGCATGGATGTATTTTACCTTTTATTTTTAAATACCATATGTGTTTACTATATTATTGACCAAATGTGTTTGTTTTCTGCAAACAAACAAAAACAAAAACAAATAAACAAACAAAATTTGTGTACCTCGTGAATAGGATTTTTTTTTAACAAAGTCGATTACATTAGGCATAATCTTTTTTCTACCAGTCCTACCAGTCCTATTACGTGCAAATCATCAGAAGTGACGCTTTCGTTATATTCTAAGAGAAGCAGACAAAAGTAGACATCAAAGCCATATGACTAAATGTTAATTTTGAGTATCACCTTTTATAATTATAACGTTCCAATACATGACCAAAACGACGTTTTGAAAAGTAATGAAACACTGCAGAAAATGAAAATACAATTGAAACATACCATTCAACTTCAAAGAATATCCCTTTTAAGAAGGCTTTTTTGTTACGATTTATACATGGAAATACTTTCTAATCGACTTAGTTTAAAATAAAGCAGCCATTTTGGTCTTGAAAGAAAGAGACAGTGACAATACGACTTTGATTTTTTTAGTGTATTGCAAAATGTTTCATTTAGCAATTTTTCACAAAACACCAGGAAAATAAAACAAATATAATAACAGTGCGTTATTCGTTTACAATTTATACCAACAAAAAAGTGTGTTATTAATCAACTGAATTTTTACTGCTGGAATTGCACGTCTTTTGAAAACCTTTGATTGTTTAAAGATCGTCTCGTGCATACTAGTATACTTATTTTTTACAATGGATCACTTACCTTAGCAACTGTTGTCACGTTGATGCGACTAGAAGGAGAACGGCCTCTTTTATATATTTGAATAGTATTGTCACGTGCATTCCAAATAAGGCAATAGATACTGAAAAAGAAATATGATCCAATGATGTATAGAATTTTGACGGAGGGATTTTCCCAAATAATTTCACAGTATAATTACAATGGCCAATATGATAATAAGAATACGAGACTAAGACCAGGATGTTTATCCAGTATCGGTTTGTAGGTTCTCAAAATTGTCCTATGGACTCCAATTCAAGCATTTATCATATTTATGGGATGAATACGAGGGTTTCTACTGATAACTGACAAATCATCAAAGCTATGTTTTAAGAATCATTGTTCTATGGTGACCATCAAATATTTGGGTCGTGCACCAACTACAATTGTCATGATTTGATAATCTCATATATCCTAGTCTTTAAAATTATTCAGTACATTAACCAACATAGTGATACTATGTACTATGAACAGATTGAGAACTCAACTAAAGTGCAATTTAGAATTATTACAAATCAACTTTACTAATAACAGGGATAACAGTTCAGAGATGATCAAATAAAACAACCCACAAATGGTATTAATTTGTGAATTTGCTACGTATGCACGCCAATTATTATGAATCATCAATAAAAATCTTTCAAAGAACATTTTCATTTATAGAGAAAAATAGAAAGTAGATTGTTTATCCATTTACAGAACATTTTCATTAATAGCTAACGTAAAAGTAGATTTTTTTAAGTCCTTGTTCTGTTCGAGTAGCCCTTGGTGAAACGGTAAATATACGGAAGCGTATTAGCAACACACATTTCCCCCTATCTTTGCATTATAACGAAAAACATTGGCGTTGTAACGCAAAAAAAAATGAAATAACGCGAACATTTTGATTTCAGTTATTCATTAACTTTTGTGTAAATGTCCTTCTGTCATTAAATTCCGGCTGTGATTTAGTTAAAAAAGAACCATAGATACAAGGCCTTTTCATTTCTTATAAGTATGGATAGGAAATAAGTGAACACTTGAGAAGTGCAATTATTCACAAAATAAAAATGCTTTTTGTATCAGATTTATATAATTTAACTAGAAAGTAGATATGGTAAAGGCATATTTTAATTTAAGGGACAACATTTTGATTGAGTAGACTAGAGCAAAATAATATCATACCGTTATATCGCAAAGGTTAGCGTTATAACGCAAAGACAGGAAGAAATTTATGTTTTTTAATTGTGTGGAGCTAATAAACGGAAGCGTTTTAGCCTCACACCATTTTTTTCTTCATTTTTTTGCGTTATAACGCAAACCTTTTCCAAACATCTTTTCAGAATAATGCAAACCTTTGAGACATAACAAAATTCAAGTATTCACTTATTCCTATGCATACTTTGTAGAATTGAATTGGTCTTGTATGTATGATTCTTATCTTAACTAAATCACAACCTGGATTTAATGACAGAAGGACATACAATGTATTCATAAAACTTAATGAATAATTAAAATGAAAATGTTCGCTTTATAACGCAGGCGTATGCGTTATTTTGCAAAGGTTAGCGTTATAACGTTTGTGTTATTTTGCAAATTTTTAAGTTATATCGTAAAGATTTGCGTTATAACGCAAATATTTGCATGATTTCGCAAAGGTTGGTTAACAAGGGTTTGCATTATATAGCAATTGTTTGCGTTTTAAAGCAAAAGATTTACGTTATAAAGCAAAGATAGAAACTAAGAGAAATAAAAAAATGTGTGGCATAGTTCAAACAGCATGATTATTTATATTTGTTTACTCTTTCTTTGGCTCTTTAAAGGGCCTTTTATTGACAAGCTTAATTATTTTCTAAAAAAGATTTGGCCTATATTTAGACTAAAACCAACATAAAAATAGACAATAAACATATATGTAGGTGTGATCGATAAAATAATAATAAAAATAATTAACCACAAACAAAACAAAAAAGAAGGGATTAACAAAAAACAAATATATATAAAGAAGGACTTTGTGTCAAGATATGTTTGCAAGAAGTAAATGTCACAAATTGGTTAAAAAACCGTATTTATCTTTATTGCAGTATATTTTTATTATCTGATTAGCTTTAGCTGAAATAAAACATGTTAATTATTTGGTAAAATATGTGTGATTGAAAATTGCACCCTTTTGATCCTAATAACAAAGAAAACATTACAGTTTACGCTTTTAAATTCAATTATTTTAAGATAATAGAAGTAATTAAGAAAAGTTCTCAATATCAACCCGGAAGAAAAAGATAATAATTCAACTTTATCAAGCTATCAAAATGCTTTGATCAATATTTGTTTTTCTGGTATCAATGTAAAGATCCTTGACAATATGATAACGATTAAGACACCAGCTAAAAATATGTTTGTTCTTGGGAAACTGTCGAAACGACTTCAAGTTGGTTCAAACAGTGCGTTTGAAAATTTGTCAATTTTCTTTTGCATGGTTTAATCATTAGCTAGCTATTTTAAAAAAAAGTCCGTAATATACGAAAACGACTATGTTGCTAGTAATTGAAATATTATATATCATTGCGTAGTGCATAAACAGTCATAGATATAGGAAAACGTGGTATGAGTGCCAATGAGACAACTCCCCATCCAAATAACAATTTATAAACGTAAACCATTATAGTTTGGATTGGTACTTTATTATATTAAGATTAATCGCCTTTTTAAAGGAATAATATTTATTGGTGTATAAACTGGACCAATTCACTCACAATTTTATGATATGTGTGTGAGTGACTTAGTCCAATTTATATTATAATTCTGGTACCTTTGATAACTATATACACCAATAAATTCCTTTAAAAAGGCGTTTAATCCTTATAATTCTTTTGTTGGTAAAAGCAAATATATGTACTCAATGAAATTTTCTATCTGATGAAAAATAAACTGCAAAAACTCTTTCAAAAGAATGTTTTTGTGTTTATTATTTATTTAACCAATAAGAGACGACATCAAAAGTTCAATGTAGGATAAAAAAAACTTAATTCATATAGTTTTTTCACTGCCCTTCTCGTAACTTGAATCGGGAAAAATTGATTGACCAATAAGGATATATATAAAATCGATAAATAAATAAATAAATAAGCTTTATTTAGAGTCGGCATGGTATATAAAACATAGACAAACATATTAAGCTCTAATGAGCTTTTAACCGACATATGAGACATTATTTAACAGTACAACATTTATAACAATACAATACATAATATAGTACACATGCAATAAATATCACAGCACAAAAATGAAGCACTATAAGCAGAATATAAGCATAAGCTAGGTATTAAGGCTAAAAGCATATAAGTGTAAACTAGGCATAAAAGCTGGTAAAAATGCTTAGCATAAAAAATTGAAAAAATGGGATATGATCTAGATGGTAAATAAATTTTCATAATATATAAACTAAAAGTCTGCACAAACTGTGCACTTACAGTCATTTCCATTCCATGACTTTAAAATATTTTTTAACTGACTAAAATTAGCAATTTTTCTAAAATCATCAGGTAGATCATTCCATAAAACAGCAGCTGTGTATTTAAAAGAGTTCTTACCATAGGTTGTTGTTCGGACCCTAGGTATATCTTCAATATTAGAATATCTAAAATTATATTTACAGTCTTTCAAAACAACTAAATCATGTAAGCATGGTGGTGATAATTTATATAAAATTTTAAAACACTCAATAGCCATGTTACGCATACGTCTTATTTTCAGTGATGGAACCTTTGCTCGTAAAAGTAGTTCATCATATGAACTAACATAGTCTTCATATATAAATCGTAAAGCCCTTTCCTGAATTTTTTCCAATTTGGTGGTGTTATTTTTGTTGCAAAAATGCCATGCCAAAGGACAAAAATTAAAATTAGATAAAATAAATGTGTGGAAAATTGTCAGTTTATTCAATTTAGTAAGGTAGCAGCCAATGCGCTTTAAAACATTCAGTTGTTGGGATGCTTTACGACAAATATTTTTAATGTGGTGATTGAAATTAAGTTGATAGTCAATATCAATACCCAAAAGTTTGACAATCTCATCACAGGATATTTTTGCTGACTGTATATTAAAAACAGGCTTTTTTGCAAATGTTTTATTTCCAACTGCAATGGCTTGGAATGTCAATTAAACAAAACATGCAGCAATTTTGACCCCCCAACCCCAAACTATTTGAAATATTTGTTTTATCCTTCATTGATTTTTTGATGTTGTCCCTAACGTGCGGTGAAAATAAATTCTGTTAACGTCGGAGTTATTATCGACGCCATCTTGTTTACATTGGTTACGAAAAGAAGTTCAGTCAATGTCGTCTATCAAAAATAACCAACGTCATGATCAACTACCGGAAGTTCTCTAGACCAATCATATCAACGTATTCCCTAATATGCAAATCATATAAGTATAATAATACTTTTATTAACTTGCCATAGATTGTAAAAGCTCTCCAAAGCAACTTATTACTGAATAATTAACGATGTTGAGCAACAACAGATGAAGGATTAGTGTATATCAGGAACGTATTCCCGTCCATATCATTAAATGCCAACCTTGTCTTTAAAATCTCTTTAGTGTGTCTATCATTGTTGTCCATTCCTTTGATTAAGTCATTTTATTATGGACTTTCCGTTTTGAATTTTCCTCGGAGTTCAGCATTTTTGTGATTTGACTTTTTTTTTTCGCAACAATCTTGTTTATTATTTCTCAAGAAAAAATGAATTTTCTTAAGCATTGAAATATTTTTACCCGGTAAATTTATTACACGACGAGTGCCACATGTGGAGCAGGATATGCTTACCCTTCCGGAGCAACTGAGATCACCCCCAGTTTTTGGTAAGGTTCGTGTTGATTAGTCTTAAGTTGTCTATGTTGTGTCATGTGTACTATTATTTGTCTGTCTTTTACATTTTTAGCCATGGTGTTTCAGTTTATTTTCGACCTATGAGTTTGACTGTCCCTCTGATATCCTTCGCACCTCTCTTATCACACTTCTAACAGGCGTGATATATTCAGCTGCTGAAATAGTTCTTTCTGTCAATGGCCCGGAGACTTAAACGTCTTTTTAAGCAGTGTTCAACTAGCTGCAGTTTCTGCGTTAGCTATATCTTTGTAGTTCTGGTAGAAGCGAGTACATTTTAGAGACAATTCCCACACTATGGCTTAACAAGAAAAAGACAAACAGACAAATATTAGTACACGAGACACAAACTAGAGACTAAGCAACACGAACCCCATTGAAAACTGGGGGTTATCGTAGGTATTCTAGAAGGGTAAGCAGATACTGCTAGAGGTGTCATAGTTGCACCCGTCGTGTTGCTCTTGTTATTACAAAACCGGTAAATAGTATAATTCGGTAGTCACATTTGTGAAAAGGGAATACGACAAAAGGAAAAATATCCGATTGAATCTGTGAAACGGATATTCCATAACGGTTAACCAACTCGTTATGGCGTCAGTAAAATTTACGAAAGGATGATTTAAACGTCACCATTTGGAACTCCTGATTTCATAGCTTCCTTGTGAGCAGTAACCCTCTAAAAAGGAAATCTTGATAGGAATTACAAATCAATATTGAAGGCCTCATATCTGGCAGAGTAATATTATGGCATAATAAAATGTAATCTGATTAAACCAATCAAATGGTGAACAAATTCTTTTAAGTATGGACTAAAATATCAACGATAAGCATAAAACCGTAATGATTTATAGGTTTTAAACAACAATTGTAATAGAAAAAAGTTTGAGTCGTACGCGTTCCAAGACTCGTATTTTTACATTGGAAACAAAGACGGGTTGTATAGGTCGACATGAATAATTAAATATAGCTCCAGCAACTACTATTTAAAAATTGAAGAGGAAAAGTGATATCGCGTCAGTTACTGTATATTGGTATCACAAGCCCAGTAGTCAGCACTTTTTGTGCTGACATGAATTATCATTGATATTGTTATATTTATAAAACAACTATTTACAAAATTTTGAAGTTTTTGAAATACTAAGGCTTTTCTACCTCAGGCATAGATTACCTAAGCTGTATTTGGCAACACTTTTAGGAATTTTGGATCTCAATGCTCTTCAACTTCGTACTTTATTTGGTTTTTATTTTTTACTTTTTTGGATTCGAGCGTCACTGATGAGTCTTTTGTAGACGAAACGCGCGTCTGGCGTATATATAAAATTTAGTCCTGGTATCTATGGTGAGTTTATTCACATAGAAATATACAGTCAACGCATTTTGATGCGTTGACTGCTCAAATAGAACGAGTAAAGTGTAAATAGATTTTGAATATGATTTCTTTTCGTATCATTGTTAGTGTATTGGGTAACTATTACAACCATCGTAGTCAAATAAATTCATTTTTTACCAAACAAGATATGAGTAATGCACCCACATCAAAAGAATATCACTTTAAACAACTAAGACTGACGAAAAGGGACAATCGCACAATTGACAAAGGATAAAATGTTACATAAAGATTGTGTAGAAAAGAACTATCATTGATTTTGTTATTTTTAATACCTTGTTGAAATCCTCCAATAACCCAAACTTTGAATAGAATACAATTAAAATTGCAGTGTTATAATGAATTGTACGTTTCAATTTTTATACAATCATACAATCTAGATAACACCATAAGATAGTCATTGTTATAAAAACAAATATATGTTATTATTTAAGTAGATATCCTCGAAATTCGATATTTTTGTGATTTTACTTTTTATAAACTAGTGATGTAGATACAAATACGTTGAAACAATGAACTTTTAAGGAATACACAAAACGGATTGAAAGTCATGTCCTACATATAGTTAATTATTAATATATATTTTTTGATAGTAGTTATTATATTTGATTTTTTTTAAATCTTAAGCATCATGTGAACAGTTTGAACAATTTAGACAGAAAGTAGAAAGCAGTAGAAAAGGTTTTTTTCCCTTTTATCTATGTGTCTCAGGGTTGCTGGAAAAGTACTTTCTTAGATTGATACGCTTTAAAATACGAATATCAAACATTTGAACATTTTAATTAAAATACTATGCCTTATTTATATCATTTATGCATTGTATTTGTGATTTATCCCTGAATCCTCTTTTAGATGCAGACAAGTTTCTAAAATAGCCCAGTGTAACCCAGCAAAACCCTGGGCTTTCCAAAATTTCTCAATTTGGTTTGACCCGACTAATAAAGTCAATTATATAAAGTTAATCAAAGAAAACAAGAAATGTTCGCAATGACCCGGAATAAAAAAAGATAATAGGACACGTCAACAAGCTTGAATATATCTTTGATCAATATTTGTTTTTCTGATATCACTCTAAGGAGCCTAGGAATTCAAACACAATCAAGAGTAAACCATAAAAGAAAAGATATGTTTGTCCTTGGGAAAACAAACACAATGATTTGGTGTAACATCACGACTTCAAATTTCCCAAATTACTTTTCTTTTATAAATGAAAAAGAAGGTGTGGTATGATTGCCAATGAGACAACTCTCCACAAGATTCCAAAATGAAACAAAAATTAATAACTATAGGTCACTGTACGGCCTTCAACAATGATCAAAGCTTATACCGCATAGTAAGATATCAAAGGCCCCGAAATGTATAGTTTATGGTAAGCTTGTTTACGAAAAATAGTTTGATTTGTTCAGGCGTAACACTATCCCAAAATGTGGCCATACGGAATGTGGAATTAATTATATACTAGTATATGTATTAGAATGAAATTCAAAACAGTGTGGCTGTGGCCATAGATTGACACAATAAATTCATCCATTGACTGGGACAATTTACGTGAACGTTTGTCTGTAACGACCACTGTTCACGACGTACCTACGATAGACATTTAAACTGTGGGATCACCAAAGGTTTCTTAACGCCTTTAATTATAAAATAATTCAAAAAATTAATCAGGAATAACCTTTATGTTTTGATTTATATAATTGATATAAATCAAAACATCGTGTTATTTCTGATTAGTTTTTCGAATTACTTTATTAAGGTGTTGAGAACCTTTGGTGACCCCATAGTTTAAGTGTCTTTAAAACGTACATAGTAAGCAGTGGTCGTTACATACAAACGTTCACCTAAATTGTCCCAGTCAATGGATGAATTTAATGTTACAATAAATGGCCACAGCCACACTGTTTTGAATTTCATTCTATTAAGTTTATAAACTAATTTAAATATAAATACCTAATTATTTGGAACTTTATTCCTTCTTTACAAGTTATTTTATTTCTTAAAGGAAAGTAACTTTGAATAACAATTTCTGAAATAATATATAATACTAGTACTATATTGACATAAGAAGATGTGTTATGAGTGCCAATGAGACAACTCTCCATCCAAGTCACCACTTGTAAAAGTAAACTATTATAGGTCAAAGTACGGTCTTCAACACGCAGCCTTGGCTAACATCGAACAGCAACCTATAACGGGCCTCAAAAATGACTAGTATAAAACCATTCAAATAGAAAACAACAGTCGAATCTATTTTAAAACAAGAACTATCTTTAAAATAGATATCCGACGTGTTCCCATGTTAGGATAGTTGCAAACAAATGCAGCAGGTTTAAACGTTTTATTGATACCAACCTACACCCTTACATGAAACAATAGTGAAACATCACAACATAGAATATATTTGCGAGTATGGTCTTGAGAAACGATGATAGTCCGTCGGAAGGGGGCGATAAACGGCTGGTCCGTGTTAAGAGATAGCAATATCTTTTGCATGTAAAATACATCCTTGTAGATTTCGAAAAAGAGCAGGCTAATGCCGCTACAAGGCAGCACTGACACCCGCAAAGTGGAAAGGTATTAATATAAGTTGTAATAACTTGTTTCCAAATCCACTAAACACAACCTAGAAAGACACACTATAAAATATCAATATAAATAGCTTTACTCGATCAAAAGACATAGTCTTCTCTTTACCTTAATATGTTCTTAACATATCCCCACTTCTACCGAAAGACAACTAAAACACAAACGTATTTAAGACAGACAGCTAGATACCATAAACATACTATGTATACACATGCCTGAGTCTGAGCTTGATTTGCTATATGATATAAAAACTAAACTGACGAAAAAGGTCATTTATTCAAAATCATAAAATGCAAAAAATATATTTTGCAAATAAAACATTTGACATAAAAGTTGATATTTAATATGAAATAATACATAATTAATACGAAATTACATCAACTAATATCATATCAATTGAATAAATGATAACGAATAGCAAAGGTGTGGAGAAAAATCTGCCCGATAAATAAACATATATACATATCTACTTCAAAAGATAACATTAAGGGAGGTATGTGGGTGGGAATTTTGAACAAATTGTTTGATAAGAATCACAAGTTAACACATCAAATGCTGATGATAAAAGGAAGTGACCACAATGCACTTACACGTGAACTCGTGCTGACCCGCAAATCATTGACCAATAAGAAAGATAAAATCCAATCATGCATTGGTCATAAGTGAAATTTCTCTGCACGTGAAAACATGTTATCTAATTTCAACAATTTATCGTTTAATTAAGTAGGACACTCTGGCCCTTTGACCAGACTAGAGACATCATACATTTAGAGTATTAATATCTCACTCTTTTATTCAAGTCGGTTAGTAATAACCAATTAAAACAAAATTATCTTCTCTGCTGTCTTAAATTATTTTATTCCGCTTAATTTTCAATTAGCAAATAAAATTGGTTGTTTGTCGACTAGCTTGAAGCTTGTATATTTTCTGAGCTGCCGATTTTATTCTATAAATATGTACAAACATGTCACTTCAAAACACATTAAAAATTGTGGCAATCATTACGACTTCTAATATCTTCTACTTATATCTTATTGTTTCGTGGCCGACCAGGAAAAACTACTTTTAGAAACCTGATCCCTTTTTTCAATGACAGGCGAAACCCCAAGTGTTGGACCGCACTTGATAAAAGAATGTTTAAAATTCATTAAAGGAATCATTTAAATGCAAAAAATAAAATCTCGTATCAGTCAAAAGACTGCGGCTATTTGAAAATAATTTGAAGACAGAAATGAGTCTGAATAAACAAATCCGATTACGTTTGTATAGCCATACGACCTATATAAATAACGTTTGAACATACTTATTATTATATAAAAATATTATTTCAAAACGTTCCTTATCGAACATGTTAAAAAAGTACCGTTCCACCTAAGAATCAGGCAGATATTGAAGTGGGTCTCATTGGGATCTAAGCGTGACGCGGGATTGCGGTTTTTTTTTTTTTTGGAAGCGTGACCCGTGAAAGTAAAATTATTGTGCCGGGAAAAATGCATTTATGGCCAGTGAAAACTCTACAACAGATTTATCCACACCAGCAATGATGGTGATACATGGCTGTGTACATTACGTATATACAACTCGTCTAAACATCAACCCAACAATGTTAGATCTGTAAATTTGCTTTCGAAAATTTTTGGTTCTTCCCTCGCCGAGATATATATGTAACACTCAGAAACGTGTCCTTCCCCCCAAACGTGTCCAATCGACGTCACTGAACTGCAAAACATGTATGGGCGCCAAACGTGTCCATTTTTCAACTAACCCCTAAACGTGTCCAATCCCCCAAAGATAAAGTCGTAATGTCTTTTTTAAACCGGCAGTATAAGCTGGGTAAAAGTGGGGGCGTCATTTCGGCTATGTTGTATGTAAATTGTGAACACACATGTTTATATAGACTGTACATATACCTAGTCAAAATGTCCCTTTCTCTGCGCATTAGAACTTTTATTTTCTCTCTTAATATGCATCAAACAATTGGACAATACGCAATCAACAGTCTAAAGTTAATTTATACACTAGAAATGTAAAATCATTAAAACTTGTATGTTCTCTCTAAATATGCATGAAATACTTGCAACTGGACAATACGCAATCAACAATTTAAAGTTAATTTATACACTACAACTGTAAAAACATTAAAACATTAAAACTTGTATGTTTTTTTCTAAATATGCATGAAATACTTGCAACTTGAAATACGCAATCAACAGTCTAAAGTTAATAGATACAGTACAAGTTTAATTTGCAATTAGTAAAAATACATTTGTATTGTGCCATTCTCATCTAGTGTCTGTTTATTTGAAAACAGAAGTCTGATATATCATCTTTAACCGTGCTAAATGTGCCTCGTCTAGGAAACTTATCTATTTGTATTACTACACCTCTTCGCTAGAAACCGCTACAAAAAACAGCAGTCCATTTGTTCATAGCAGGATTGTTTCTGTAATCAACGATATCTCCTTTATTGTAATATTCGTAGCTGGTCATATCGTCCAGGGAGTTTTACTAAACAATTCCACGGGATACATTTGTTCACTATCAAAGTACTGCGTGATACCAGTGTTGACAAATGTGGACTGGCTCCCGGTATGATAATACAGTTGTAGAACCTATCTACTCGAAACCTAAAATTAAAAAAAAACAACTGAATAACAGTTTATGATTTGATGAGCTTTTAAAATATTAGAACTGTTGAATAAATGGAAGTAAATAATGCTGAACGATCGCCGTCGGATTGATATAAAAGACATCACCGGAGTTTATCATACACAAATAATTTACACAGTAAACAATTAATTCAACTACCTTTAATTTTTTGTATGTTCGTTATTACAAAAATGTATTAATGAGCATGAAATACTTGCAACTGGACAATAAGCAATTTCTCAAAATTTAATTCATATGATACAGATTAAATTTGCAATTATGATAATCATTAACAACCGGCATTGAACAAACTAATGCTAATAAATGGCTGCCTCATCAATTGCTTCCCTCTAAAATAGAATTGCCGTAAACGTTATCGATTTCATTTAGGACATACATGTATTAGCGCTAAAAGACGTGAGGCGTTCTGGCGTGTAATAGTGGACACGTTTCGGCGAATAACAATTATCGGACACGTTTGGGGGTTCTGAAATCGGACACGTTTGGGGAATATTGAATATTACGGACACGTTTGGGGAAAATAGACACGTTTGGGGGAATCGGACACGTTTGGGGGAAAGGACACGTTTGGGAGTGTTACATATATATATAAAAAAATAGCAAGACGAGATATAACACTAAATAACTAAATATTAAAAATAACCAAAAATACATAACAAATTATATCAACAGATTCTGCTTAAAGTTACAATACAGTATATGAAAAAAATTTGTCAATCATCGTTGTGATCAATGAATTGATTTTACTATCACAGCTTCATTGGAAAATTAACTAGCTATAGGTCATCCTGTCCCACCACGGCACAGATAAAGCATGTGAGATAAAGTATTAACCCTGGTATATTCTAATGTGCATTCCCTCCTAGGTTCCGATGTTCTTTGTCCACTCGTGGTAAACATTTATAAGTACTTTGTTATTTCACATTGGTCCTGGTTCTCTAAGTACCTCAGGTTGTTGTGGGTTGCTGGATACCTCAGTCTTATGAGATTGTGATGATTTAATTCATGTCTGGCCTCTGGTTCGTGCTCCTGAGCAAAAATTGGAAATATTGTTTGAACTTTCCAGGCCTTCGTTAAGTTAAGAACTCTTGTAAAAACTGGCATCGGTTGATAGAACTATCAGCCAACAGATCCGACTTCAATCTATAAACAAATAGAATGAAATTCAAAACAGTGTGGCTGTGGCCATTGATTGACACATCAAATTCATCCATTGACTGGGACAATTTACGTGAACGTTTGTCTAGATCTGTAACGACCACTGTTCACGACGTACCTACGATAGACATTTAAACTGTGGGGTCACCAAAGGTTTCTTAACGCCTTTAATTATAAATTACAAACCTGCTCGTGCATTTTTCATTGTTATTCAACGCAAATTTATTTTCTAAGATACCTGGGACGATCTTATTTCACAAAGGATTTCTATTGTCTACTTATTGTACCTCGAACATATTTACCCGATGTAGGTCTTTAAGTTGAAGTTCAATTCAATAAAAGTTAATCGGGCATGACTAATTAGATACGCCCTCTTAAAATCAGGGGGCCCGAAATAGGATTGGGAAACAACCCCAGCAAAATACCTTAATTTACCATTTCAAGAATTTGTTTGATTCAAAGTGCTTTTGGTTGCTTAAATATCTTCGATCAATAATCAGGCGGTATTTTGTGGAAATAAATAACCTGTCCCGAACCGGGATATGTTGGCTGCAATAGGAATTAAAGTATAAAAAATTCCATATCTCATTTACTTATAGTGGCCGTTATTGTTTGTAAATTCATGACGGTTTGTATATATGACATTCGTTTATCGTGGAGAAAAACTAGAGGCTCTCAAGAGCCTGTGTCGCTCACCTTGGTCTATGTGCATATTAACACTGATTAACAATAAACACAGATAAATTCATGACAAAATTGAGTTTTGGTGATAGTGATGTGTTTGTAGATCTTTCTTTACTGAATATTCTTGTTGCTACAATTATTTCTATCTATAATGAACTTGGCCCAGTAATTACAGTGGAAAACATTTCCTAAAATTTACAAAAATTTAAAAAAAATTATGAAAATTGCAATTGACTATAAAGAGCAATAACTCCTTAAAGGTTCAATTGACAATTTTGGTCTTGTTGACTTATTTGTAGATCTTATTTTGCTGAACATTATTGCTGTAACAGTTTATTTCTATCTATAATAATATTCAAGATAATAACCAAAATCTGCAAAATTTCCTTAAAATTACTAATTTCGGGGGCAGCAACCCACAACAGGTTGTTCAATTTGTTTGACAATTTCAGGGCAGATAGATCTTGACCTGATAATTAATTTTATCCCATGTCAGATTGCTCTAAATGCTTTGGTTTTTGAGTTATAAGCCAAAAAATGCATTTTTACCCCTATGTTCTATTTTTAGCCATGGCAGCCATCTAGGTTGGTTGGCGTGGTCACGCCACACATTTTTTTTAACAATATACCCCAACAAGCGTTAGCTTTTAAAAAAGGGCTATTCGACTCTTAGCTGATGAAAATGGAAAGTGCTCTCGCTTTGTAGATTAATTCATTTACTAGAATAGCCACGTGCATCAATCAGCAAATTTTACCACACACGTGAGGTCACACGCTATGAATATTAGTATCGTTTAACGTTGTTGTTTACTCCAGAAGATTCGACTATTTATAGATAAAGGTTACCTGTGTAAAATCTAATTGCTAAAATAGAGAGAACAAATCCGATACTGTACGGGATTGAAGGACATCTACTTGGTTTGGATTGTCCTAACCAATCAATAAACTTTGATTATTCACGTCTCGTAATATCTTCCAATCAGGAAGCAAGAAAAATTCAAGCACTATCTGTCCATCGTTCAATTCTTAATCTCGACTCCTAGGAGTCGAGAATGATGATTGTGGCCAAGTTTGATTTAATTTGGCTCAGTAGTTTCAGAGATGAAGATTTTTGTAAAAGATTACAAAAATTTACGAAAAATTGGTCAAAATTGACTATAAAGGGCAATAACTACTTAAGGGGTCAATTGACCATTTTAATCATAACTTATTTGTAGATTTTACTTTGCTGAAAATTATTGCTGATTACATTTTCTCTCTTCCTATAATAATATTCAAGATAATAACCAAAATCTGCAAAATTTCCTTCAAATTACTGATTTCGGGGCAGCAATCCAACAACTCGTCCGATTCATTTGAAAGTTTCAGGGCAGATAGATTTTCACTTGATGAACGATTTAACTATATGTCAGATTTGCTCTAAATGCTTTGGTTTCAGAGATACAAGTCAAAATCTACATTTCACCCCTATATTCTATTTTTAGCCATGGCAGCCATCTTGGTTGGTTGGACGGGTCACGCCACACATTTTTTAAACTAGATACCCCAAAGATGATTGTGGCCAAGTTTGGATTAATTTGGCTCAGTAGTTTCAGAGGAGAAGATTTTTGTAATAGATTACTAAGATTTACGAAAAATGGTTAAAAATTGACTATAAAAGGCAGTAACTCCTAAAGGGGTCAACTGACCATTTCGGTCATGTTGACTTATTTGTAAATCTTACTTTTTTTAACATAATTGCTGTTTGCAGTTAATCTTTATCTGTAATAATATTCAAGATAATAACCAAAAACAGCAAAATTTCCTTAAAATTACCAATTCAGGGGCAGCAACCCAACAACCGGTTGTCCGATTCATCTGAAATTTTCAGGGTAGAGAGATCTTGACCTGATAAACAATTTTACACAATGTCAGATTTGCTCTAAATGCTTTGGTTTTTGAGTTATAAGCCAAAAACTGCATTTTACCCCTATGTTCTATTTTTACCCCCTAATTTTGTAAAACTATCATTTGGTGTTATTTAGATGCTAATTTTTTTTATCATAAATAAATAATTATATGATGTAATGCCATTAAATTGGTCCGTTTTTATTTCAATTTGGTAACTGTTAATTGTATATACCAGTCTGAGTACTGTTTAACGATCATTTAAGTTAAACATATTTAGACTCGTCCAGTTCAGGGGAATTAGGTTTCTGCAAGTGCTTTTTATGTACTTTTCATATATTTTTGACGGTTTGTAAGTCAGTAAAAGTTCAATGATTAAGTTATATTGACATTAAAAGACCTCCTCACAAAAAGGGCTGTTCAAATCCCCTCGCCCTTCGGGCTCGGGAATCTGAACACCTCTTTTTGTTCGGAGGCCTTTTAATATCAATATTAACTTATCATTGAACTTTTACTATTACTAAAACAATAGTCAGATAATAATTTAAAACTCTAACGTTTTTCTTTTATCTAAATTAGTTTATTTGATTTTTGTTTAGTGTTAGTCAATCTATAATTATGTTAATCAAGGCGTGCAAGTTGTGAGACAGCATTCAGGCATTCGCCATTGAAGGGCAATAACTTCTTTTCGGAATAGTACTGATTGAAGGTATGAAAACCATAGCATTTAGACAACAGGGGCGAAAGATACCAGAGGGACAGTCAAACTTATAGATCGAATATAAACTGACAATGCCATGGCTAAAAAAGAAGAGACAAACAGACAAATAATAGTACACATGACACAACATAGAAAACTAAAGACTTTAGCAACACGAACTCCACCAAAATCTGAGGGTGATCTCAGTTGCTCCGGAAGGGCAAGCAAATCATGCTCCACATGAAGAACATATTTTCACATTCAGAATTTTATATAAAATCATTGATTGGATTGTATACTGAAAATGAATTCGCTTTGTATGATTGTATAATCGACCGTCCATCAATAATTTCGTTGCAGTTTTTTTATCGTTTTTTTTTTTATCTTTTTTTTTTTTTATCAAAGAAGAGTCCTTGACCTTTAACCAGTTTGCAAATGACGGACGACAAATCAAATTTAGAGTTTATAAAGGATTTCTGCCAAAATAGATGAACGAAGACAGTACATCTTACAAAGTTCATATATCAGAGTATGGAGTCATCATGTTGTTGGTGTTTTGCACCATGTTTATTATGTATATCATTGGTGCATATAAACAGTCAGTACACAGTCTTGTTAAGGGCATACGATACAGTTCTGATCCCGTATTTACATTCTGATAAAAATTTCCATATAGACTATTTTTTTCCTGACTAAATCAAATATGTAATATATATATGCCAGCTTTAGCTGGCACTTATGGTAGAAGCATCGTTTTGGAATAAAGAACGATAACTCTCTCTACACGACCCATCTGAAAAGTTTCGTCACTCTCGTTAAATCTCGTACGATTATTTTTTTTAATGGCGGCCTAATTTAACGTTTCAACGCGAACTTGAAAAAACGGGACGGATAGGAATACTTTCAATATGAAATACGACATGAATTTTTATTTGTTTTACAGAAACAAAAATTTAGAAATTTTGTTAACTTGTGAAGTTTATTTAAATTTTATTGTACCACGGAAATTACCGAAGTTAGGACAACAACATCTGACGCCATGTTTCGTCTGCTACAACTTTCCATTATCATGTCAAAACAAATTACTTGAATAATCACAGGTACTTCATTTAAAAGTCACAAAATCATAATTAACGATAACATATTTAGCGTAAACGTTCCGTCCAGCCATGGGAACACAGAAAAAAAACTCTGCAAGCAATAAATTTCGGATTTTTTTTCTAATGTTAATGACCATGCGGGGTAAACTCCGGTGCACTGATTGACCATGCAGGACTACTTATGTTCATCTGCCCCATAATTCCCCACAACAAGGAACAGTGATAATGACGTTGGTTATACTGTTGAATGTGATCACGGTTATTCATGTAGCCAATGGCGAATCCAGAACTTTTCATGACAAGGGGGGCACGCTGACGGGGCGCTCCAGTCATGCTTCAGTGATTCCCTATATAATCAACAACATTTTCCCCACGAAAAAGCCCCCCCCCTCCCCCTGGATCCGCCTATGGTAGCCCACAGACTAAATCACAACTTTAATAACAAAAGTTTAAAACAAAAAAAAATATTCAAATAATTCACAATCTTTTAATTCTGTACTTCCTTTGGCAAACTCTCAACACATCTTTTTATTGATTATGTCACATATCAGATATCTACCTTATAAGTCCCAGGAGAAGGAAACTGTTTTGTTTTCTCTCTCTCTAAGGTTAATCATAAAAGGAGACTTGAGTCTGAGTAGTACATTTAGTACTGTATACATTGATGCTCCCATATTGTCCAAAATTATATTTTATGGGAAGATTATGATAACACATGAGAATAACATAACTTTGATACATGTAGGTATATACATGTACAGGGCATGTTACTTTGAAGAATGTGGGCTACATCCTTTAAAATTCAAGCTGCAGCAGTCCCTTGTATATATTTTATGCATCAGTTTAAACCTGATCAAAACATTTTCACTATACCAAGTACTTTATCACTATATAACTGTCACTCTGAGGTTCACATTTCAACCTATTTAGCAATACACACTTATGGTAACATGTATATAACATCACAGTACCAAAATTGCACTCAGTTACCAAATTGCTATTCAGCAAAAAACAACCTGCAGAAATCTTACAAGTTTTCTTTCACCATGACCATGTAAAGTTATATAATTGTCATCTTTTTAAAATGAGCAAATTAAATTTGTTACCAGCATCCTTTTCTTCAAAAAATAATAGTTGAAGCATGGAATAATGTCAAATTGTTTGAAATATTTGAAGAAATAAAACAAAACATCTGTTTATATTCCAGTTTTAAGGATTTGAAATTAACCATACATGTAATGATGTATGGAATTTGGGTACTGACCTCATTACAGTATCATGGATTGTTTAGAGGTCATTTCAAACCCATTTTTCTATGACTCTACATGGACTCAAAATTAAATTGGTGTAACTATATTTTAAAGAAGGATAGTCTACAAAATAAGCACAGAATAAACTTTTGCCTGGTACATAAAAAAAAATTGGTGAAAAAAACCTGACAATATACATGTAGGTGCAATTTGAGTATTCTCATGTTATCAACTTCACAACAGAACTACAAATTTATTTTCATGACCAAAACAAAAAAAAGGTACAAACCTAAAGGCAATAAAATGATTCGCCATTCACAGCCTGATACAACCACAGATGTATATTTAGCATTTTAAAAACACCAATTTCTCTATTTCATGATTACTGACAGATCAAAAACATCAAGTATATTTAGCATGAAGTTGTTGGGCATAATATTCATTGGTCATTTACAAATGAGGTCTGTACGGGGGTTTTGATTGCTGATTTATTAAATAAGAAATCGTTATTTTGAAAAGTTGGCTAAAAAATATCAATTTACCCCCTAATTTTGTAAAACTATCATTTGGTGTTATTTAGATGCTAATTTTTTTTATCATAAATAAATAATTATATGATGTAATGCCATTTAATTGGTCCGTTTTTATTTCAATTTGGTAACTGTTAATTGTATATACCAGTCTGAGTACTGTTTAACTATCATTTAAGTTAAACATATTTAGACTCGTCCAGTTCAGGGGAATTAGGTTTCTGCAAGTGCTTTTTATGTACTCTTCATATATTTTTGACGGTTTGTAAGTCAGTAAAAGTTCAATGATTAAGTTAATATTGACATTAAAAGACCTCTTCATTTTGTTCGGAGGCCTTTTAATATCAATATTAACTTATCATTGAACTTTTACTATTACATAATTCGAAAAATTAATCAGGAATAACCTTTATGTTTTGATTAACATCATTGGTATAAATCAAAACATCGTGTTATTTCTGATTAATTTTTCGAATTACTTTATTAAGGTGTTGAGAACCTTTGGTGACCCAATAGTTTAAGTGTCTTTAAAAAGTACATAGTGAGCAGTGGTTGTTACATACAAACGTTCACCTAAATTGTCCCAGCCAATGGATGAACTTAATGTGTCAATCAATAGCCACAGCCACACTGTTTTGAATTTCATTCTATAGTCTACGTCGACCAGTGTCATAAGAACAATGGAAGACGAGCTTTTTTAGTTTCTGTTCACCAAAAACAGTATTCTAATGACAGGTTACCACCACATGCTTTAAGTTGACGATACTTTTTTGTAAAAGTGTGACACCTGCATTAGAAAAAATTTAATAACACATCTTCTGCAAGGCGTTCACATCTTATAGCAGAGGCACGTTTTAGATAATGATAAAGTAAACTAGCAGCAATATTGTCAGCCATCGACCGCAAACATCCATTAATATAATATGTTTAAAATAATCAAAAATGAAAGATTAATTGAATATTTAATAGCACTTTGACATAAACATATTTTGAATTAGTTGATTAAGGCTGTACTCAAACAATTGTACAATATACATCGAATAATAAACGAATGTATTTTGCTGATTCAAAATCGAACAAACATATTGAAGAACTGTTTATTATACTACTTATATGAATAAAAAGGGGTAATAAGATAGTGAATAATTATAAAAAAGAAGATGTGGTATGATTGCCAATGAGACAACTCTCAACAATAGACCAAAATGACACAGAAATTAACAACTATAGGTCACCGTACGGCTTTCAACAATGAGCAAAGCCCAAATCGCATAGTCAGCTTAAAGGGGCCCGAAATGACTATGTTAACCAATACTAACGATAGAACTAACGGCCTTATTTATGTACAAAAATGAACGAATATGTAACACCTAAACAAACGACAACCAATGATTTACAGGCGACAGATTTACAGGCTTCGCTCTCACCCCATATGGAATTTACTGACCCTTTGTATACCGTATTAGGTCACTAGCACACTATGTAACTAATAATATTGAAAAGTATGTTTTATTTGTATGTCTTTAACTTTAATAAAGGCAACAGTAGTATACTGCTGTTCAAAACTCATTAATCGATTGAGAGAATATAAATCCGGAAAACAAACTGAAACCTAGGGAAACCCATCAACTTCACAAAGGAAAACAAAGAAACAAATTTTAAACGAAACACTGAAGTGCAAAAAAAAAGCGACATACAACATACATAGAAACAAGCTATTAGATAACTACTTCCAAATTCCTGACTTGGTTCAAGGATTTTTAAGAAAAAAATGTGTGGTGAACCTGGTGTTTAGGCTAGCCAAACCTCGCGCTTAATTGCATTGTGAAATATACCGCTAAATTGACAACTCTACATGACAGGAATATAGTGCAAATGAATGCAAGAACTATCAGGACAGAGAGATACTCAAATAAATTATATTAATTTAAAAGTACATTTCGACTTGTTAACCATATAAAATCAACGAATATTGAAAAATTCTAACTCGGAGAGTTATTACATATTTCAACAGGCGTGATAAAAATAAAGCTTAGATGATTCTTGCTGATTCGATGATCGGAAGATGTAGAAGCCTTTTTGCAGTATTTTAATTTCTCCTGTAGATACCTTAGTAGCTATATCTTTGTGGTCAAGGGAAAAAGCGCGTACAGTGTAAAGACAATGTCGCATACATGTTAAAAGGTACAAAAATGCTTAGCAAAATATTATTGATGGATGCTATTACTCCTGTTTTGAGCCGAGTTTTTGTAGCATTCTTCATCAAAGATGCATAACAACTATTCAAAATGCATATCATTCTATTTCCTTACACAGATTTTGAATATCATAAAGTCATATAGTTTTTCATCTTAAATGTATTCCTTTTTTTTTCGTTTGTGTGTATATATGTATAATTGTCTCTGGTTTTGGGTACCTGTTAAAAATAGATAAAACTACAATAGTAGTAAAACGCATACAATTTTTCCCAATAAAGGCCGGAGTTATGCCGCTTTGTCAGACCAGCTTTTTTTTAGCTCACCTGGCCCATGGCTGGACGGAACGTTTACGCTAAATATGTGATCGTTAATTATGATTTTGTGACTTTTAAATGACGTACCTGTGATTATTCAAGTAATTTGTTTTGACATGATAATGGAAAGTTGTAGCAGACGAAACATGGCGTCAGATGTTGTTATCCTAACTTCGGTAATTTCCGTGGTACAATAAAATTTAAATAAACTTCACAAGTTAACAAAATTTCTAAATTCTTGTTTCTGTAAAACAAATAAAAATTCATGTCGTATTTCATATTGAAATTATTCCTATCTGTCCCGTTTTTTCAAGTTCGCGTTGAAACGTTAAATTGGGCCGCCATTAAAAAAAATAATCGTACGAGATTTAACGAGAGTGACGAAACTTTTCAGATGGGTCATGTAGAGAGAGTTATCGTTCTTTATTCCAAAACGATGCTTCTACCATAAGTGCCAGCTAAAGCTGGCATATATATGTTCCGGACCATATGAGTATTTGGACCATACGCGTATGGTCATGACCATATGCGTATACTCATATGGTCCGACCATACGCGTATGGTCCGACCGTACGCGTATGGTCGGACCATATGAGTATAATACTCGTTTGGTTATTAACGGGCCGGACCATATGAGTATTTGGACCATATAGGTATATTTATTTTTCCAAATTACATTATAAACGTTTCAATAATACAAGAACTTTATCTAAAAAAAACAGTGATGGTTTAAAACATGACAATTTTTTAATTTTATAATAAAAAAAACTACGTAAAAATTTAATATTGATGCCATAGTTAGTTTTCATCGCTAGTTACATTAGTGCATGTAGGCTTGGATGACATTCACTTCCACACGGTATCATAGCTTTTTTGCATTTGCAAGTTTTGTGCACGATCTTTTTCATTTACACATTTTGTTTGCGAGTGAAAAACAAGCTTTTTTTGCAGCTGCGTACAGTGATACCGAGGTCTTTGGCAATTCTGATGTCTACAGTGTTTTTAAGAAGCTCTAGATCTCAAATATCGTAAAATGGTTGACTGCAATACACCATCTTCACAACACAACTTAAATAAACTAATAGTATGCTACTTTCCAGTGACTTCTTATGTAACAGTTCATTAAGAAATTTTTGGAATTTAATTTTTTAGTCGACATATTGCCATTTACTCGTAATAACAAATCGGTTATGACCATCGGTAATGACCATCGGTATAAAATGTGTTTTCTTTAAATTTGACAATTAAGTAAAATTAACAATGTGAAACTTCTTATTTTTATTTAGCTTATCTTTTTATTATAATATAACGATAAAATTACCTATATGATAGCGTCTTTTGAATGAACGGTCATACCATATGAAGAGTTTAGAAGCATTAAAAGTAAACTGTAACAGAGTGTTAATTACCCCGACCATACGCGTATGGTCCGACCATACGCGTATGGTCGGACCATATGAGTATATACCCATATGGTCATGACCATACGCGTATGGTCCAAATACTCATATGGTCCGGAACATATATATTACATATTTGATTTAGTCAGGTAAAAAATAGTCTATATGGAAATTTTTATCAGAATGTAAATACGGGATCAGAACAGTATCGTATGCCCTTAACAAGACTGTGTACTGACTGTTTATATGCACCAATGATATACTTGGCCACAATCATCTTTGGTGTATCTAGTTTAAAAAATGTGTGGCGTGACCCGTTCAACCAACCAAGATGGCTGCCATGGCTAAAAATAGAATATAGGGGTGAAATGTAGATTTTGACTTGTATCTCTGAAACCAAAGCATTTAGAGCAAATCTGACATTAGTTAAATCGTTCATCAAGTGAAAATCTATCTGCCCTGAAACTTTCAAATGAATCGGACAACGGGTTGTTGGGTTGCTGCCCCGAAATCAGTAATTTGAAGGAAATTTTGCAGATTTTGGTTATTATCTTGAATATTATTATAGAAAGAGAGAAAATGTAATCAGCAATAATGTTCAGCAAAGTAAGATCTACAAATAAGTTAATATGACTAAAATGGTCAGTTGACCCCTTAAGTAGTTATTGCCCTTTATAGTCAATTTTGACCAATTTTTCGTAAATTTTTGTAATCTTTTACAAAAATCTTCTCCTCTAAAACTACTGAGCCAAAATAAATCAAATTTGGCCACAATCATCATTCTCGACTCCTAGGAGTCGAGATTAAGAATTGAACGATGGACAGATTGGCTTGAATTTTTCTTGCTTCCTGATTGGAAGATATTGCGAGACGTGAATAATCAAAGTTTATTGATTGGTTAGGACAATCCAAACCAAGTAGATGTCCTTCAATCCCGTAGAGTATCGGATTTGTTCTCTCTATTTTAGCAATTAGATTTTACACAGGTAACGTTTATCTATAAATAGTCGATTCTTCTGGAGTAAACAACAACGTTAAACGATACTAATATTCATAGCGTGTGACCTCACGTGTGTGGTAAAATTTGCTGATTGATGCACGTGGCTATTCTAGTAAATGAATTAATCTACAAAGCAAGAGCACTTTCCATTTTCATCAGCTAAGAGTCGAATAGCCCTTTTTGAAAGGCTAACGCTTGTTGGGGTATATTGTTAAAAAAAATGTGTGGCGTGACCCCGCCAACCAACCTAGATGGCTGCCATGGCTAAAAGTAGAACATAGGGGTAAAATGCAGTTTTTGGCTTATAACTAAAAAACCAAAGCATTTAGAGCAATCTGACATGGGATAAAATTAATTATCAGGTCAAGATCTATCTGCCCTGAAATTTTCAAACAAATTGAACAACCTGTTGTTAAGTTGCTGCCTCCGAAATTAGTAATTTTAAGGAAATTTTGCAGATTTTGGTTATTATCTTGAATATTATTATAGATAGAAATAAACTGTTAACAGCAATAGTGTTCAGCAAAATAAGATCTACAAATAAGTCAACAAGACCAAAATTGTCAATTGAACCCTTAAGGAGTTATTGCTTTTTATAGTCAATTGTTAACAATTTTCTTAAATTTTTGTTAATTTTTGTAAATTTTTAGGAAATGTTTTCCACTGTAATTACTGGGCCAAGTTCATTATAGATAGAGATAATTGTAGCAACAAGAATATTCAGTAAAGAAAGATCTACAAACACATCACTATCACCAAAACTCAATTTTGTCATGAATTTATCTGTGTTCATTGTTAATCAGTGTTAATATGCACATAGACCAAGGTGAGCGACACAGGCTCTTGAGAGCCTCTAGTTTTTCTCCACGATAGACGAATGTCATATACAAAACGTCATGAATTTACAAACAATAACGGCCACTATAAGTAAATGAGATATGGACTTTTTTATTAATTAATTCCTATTGCAGCCAACATATCCCGGTTCGGGACAGGTTATTTATTTCCACAAAATACCGCCTGATTATTGATCGAAGATACTTAAGCAACCAAAAGCACTTTGAATCAAACAAATTCTTGAAATGGTAAATTAAGGTATTTTGCTGGGGGTTTTTCCCAATCCTATTTCGGGCCCCCTGATTTTAAGAGGGCGTATCTAATTAGTCATGCCCGATTAACTTTTATTGAATTGAATTTCAACTTAAAGACCTACATCGGGTAAATATGATCGAGGTACAATAAGTAGACAATAGAAATCCTTTATGAAATAAGATCGTCCCAGGTATCTTAGAAAATAAATTTGCGTTGAATAACAATGAAAAATGCACGAGCAGGTTTGTAAACATATAAAAGCATATGTAAATGGTACGTTTATGTTACAACAACCCAATGGTTTAAATAACCAAACATTTATATCTGAAAAAAATCTTCAACTGCATGTATTTTTTCAAATGTAAAAGTAATACTTTGGTCTAAGAAACATGATTTATTTTTTGTTTGTTTTTGGAATTTAACACCGTTTTCAGCTATTGTGAAAACAAACCTATTTTTTGTGTCTTTATATTGGTTGCTTTTGTACTTATCTGGTGAATCAAGCTAATTATAAGTTTTACATTCTGTTCTCATGATGCTCTGTTACTCAACAGATCCCTATTAGACATTTTGCAAGTCCTACTTTTTTATTCAAAGTTAATATAAAAACCATTTTATCAAACAAAAGCTTATAAAAAGTATAGTTTGGTAATTTTTGCAATAACTGTCATGTATTTATAAATGTTTCTGTATTCAAAGAAAAAGTATAATAATACCAAGAAACCAATTGTATGAAAAATTTGTGAATGATTTTCGGTGCCTCGTATCTCGCCTGCAAGAGCTACTGTCAGTGTAAAACTGTTAATTTGACTGTTAAAAGAGATTCCATTAAGCAGTTAAATACATAATTAATGTTAACGTGTTTCTTCAGATGCCATTTCTTTGTCTTAAAGATTCGTTTCTTTTGTTTCATAATGATCTATGAAGATTTACAAATAAATCATGTAAAACAAATAAGTCCGGCCGATCGGTGAAAAAAATGCTCAAATAATGAGGAAAGCACCATGTTTTGCATGATGGTACATGTTTGTGTACTGAGCAATATTAGCTATGGACCCACCCTCAAAATTCAATATGGCGGCTTTTTTCAAAATGGCTGCCGTACGTTCTAAAATATTTGCCAGTATTGCACAAACCCCAGTGGATTCGATACTGGAATCACAAAAATTAACATATTTGAATGACTTGGTGTACTTAGCAAGATTTTGTTTTGATCTAACTTTGAAATACAAAATGGCGGATATTTTCAAAATGGCCGCCTTGAAAAATAAACAAATATTCATAACTGAGAATTGACTTGAATATTAGCATTTTATTGATCATTTTAGGATTTGTCCCAGTTCTGTCCTTTTTGATTTTGCCTTGCTTGACATTTCATACACAAAGTAGTAGCTTTCATAAAAAGCTGCAGTCGTAGCTTTCCTTTAAAGCTGCACAATTTGTTGCCTTAGGTCACAAATAAAAGCTGTGATTTGGGATTTATCTGCTTTAATATATTATTCAGTGCCTATCTTATTTCTTGGGTCGCAATATTTAGCAATTTTAGATATTATACTTTGAATTGAAAATCATTTAAACACATATCATGGAAATGGCAGGAATTGAGGACCACAAGGACAAGAACATTGAAATGGCAGAAACTGAATCACTTGTGGATATGGACAAACCCACAGCTGAAGACCCCTTAACAGAGGACAGCTCAGAAATGACTATTAAACAATTGTACCAAGAATTCGTAGCAGATAGAAAATATAATGCTCAAAGAACTGAGCTTTATCGCAATATAAAACAGAGCGAAGCGCTAATTGATAAAATATATGTTGGTCTCATTACGATTCAAGCTGAACAGAAAGAGGCAATGAATATTAATAACGAATAGATGGCAGCAATATATCAGCACCTTTAGCAGTCTGAAGACAGGATAGACCACAAGGCTAGTGGTAATTACTTGGCAGAATTGATGGTCAGACCAATAAGATATTCAATGTTGTGGTGAGACAGATGGACAAACTGACAACAACTGAGAAAGGAGACACAGTTCAATTTAAAAGGACATTTTAACAGCAGGGTACCTTCCAACAACTGGCATCTGTTGTAAATGACTTAGTGGACAATCGAAATAAAGAAGTTAAAATTCCTGCAATGGACACATCATCAAAGCCAAAATTTGACCTTAGCCAGTACAACGCAAGTTTACCAAAAGTACACAATAAAATCCATGCCTTGGGTCTTTCCCCAATTGTAGTTCGCATGAACCATCAACCGCGCCAACTCTGTTAAAGGTGTCTTCACCTAAAGTCAAAAGTCCTATGTCCTTGGCCCTGCATGAGACAGAATAAATTATTCAACAACAATCTCCATCTAAGAACATATTATAAACCTCTAGTACTAATCAAGGATACCAGCAAAAGGCTTATGTGTCTCCTTACGCACACTTACCATCTACTATGAGTCAATAATATTTAATTCAGAGCAGCACACCATTACAGAAACAATTGGCTGCAAGTGGATCATATCAAGTTTCTCCAATGCTGAATGCAGTGCCTACTTACGGTATCTTCCCCGTCGAGTCAATGGCAAATCCCATATTTGTCACTCCAATTATGACAACCTCGTCAGCTCCTGGAGCTCTAACAGGCTTTCCATAACAGTAAGCTGACTCCACTTACCGATCCAGGAAAGGGCAGAGAAATTCAAAGGAGTGTGGCAACCGCTCTTCTTCAGACTCTTCATTGGAGTGAGAATATACCCGATAACAAGAAGATCTTGGTGCAAGGGACCGGAGCCGAAGCCAAAAGCTTCCAAAAATGCAAATACTTAATTGAAGATGATCCTTGAATTGGGAGGCGTTCATTTACCGATTTGAACGAACTGCCAGTAGATGACAATGAGAAAACAGGAAAAATGTGTGTAGGCCCCAGATTGCCAGGCCGCTGTTGGCTTTGTGTACGCTCGCAAGGTAAACACAGATGATGATTTCAAGGCTTTAAAAAAAGCATTCGAGCAGCGCTTCAGCAAGAAAGACGAAAAAACCAGATTGGAACCGAAGCATTCCTCCGAGGATGTAAAGACAAAGATTCTTCAAGGCATGTAAAAAGTAAAATCACAAAAATACTGAACTCAGAGGAGAATCAAATCGGAAAGTCCCTAATCTTGGCAAAATCAAATGACAAAACACATCAAAAACGAATGGACAACAACTGTCATATTCCTGACTTGGTACAGGCATTTTCAAATGTAGAAAATGGTGAATTAAACCTGGTTTTATAGCGCTAAACCTCTCACTTTGAACGACAGTCTCGTCAAATTCCGTTAAATTTACAATGATGCGTGAACTAAACAGATATAATAAAATAGTCAAAATAAGGGTACAGCAGTAATCATAATAGCGAGGAACCCAGAAACATTCAACAAGGCGTTAAATGAATTGAAAAGCTCACACTAGATGGCGATATAAGGATCAAAAAGTGCCAATTATGACCATCGACAAGTCTACTTTGCTGATGGCGCAGTATCACTGACCGGTAAAGGAAATATGAGCAGTCCTTTGAATAATGAGGTGCATAAACTCACAGAAATTGTCACAAAACTAGCTGTTGTTATGTTTTCAACTAATCAGCATAACCGTGGATTGGCCGATCAATATAAACTCGGTTCTTCTGATCAAATAATCATGGGAGATCACCTGATCAATATACACGTGGAAGATCTTCTGAGTAATACAATCGCAGTAGATCGCCAGAGAGAAATACACCCAAGCTTATTGCCTATCGATCAGCAACACCCGCACTTAGCTAGAGATCATATAGTCCCTAGAGACAACGGTTATCAGCTCCACGGACAACCTCCAGAAATCCCGGTTATTTCAGAAAACGGTCACCTTCACCAGGAAACGGAGCAAATCAAAGTGCAACCCAAACAATGGAGTCTTTAAGCAGCAAAGGGTCGGACCAGTAGGCCAACGCACGATTCCAAAGTCTATTGACCATGAAACATACCTCATCACAAAATCGAACAGAGGCCCATGGCCTCGTCCGATGTTGTCATCAGACGAACAATTTGAAAGAGATTAGCAGTACGAGGTACTATGAATGACAAGATTGTGAGCCTGATTGTGGACACTGCTGCATTGATAAATGAGAAATTAATTCCGGCAGAAAATGGAGATTTGGAGACCGTAACGCTACGTGGTTTTGGTTAACAGCTTGTTATTGGGAAGATTAAAAAGAACGACTCTCGACAATAATAGAGTAAACATACAATGGGATGTGTGCAAAGAGCCATTAACAGACGATATTATACTTAGGCTAGATATTTGGACACACTGAGCGCAGTGATAAACCTCAGTGCTCCAAAAATTACCATCAACAATAAAGTGATAAAAGCGGCATTTGTTAACAGCGGAAACGAGATTTCAACTCAGCAAGTTTGCATAAAACGAACCATCACAGTTCCGCCAAGAACAGAAATGCTGTTACCATTAAAACTAATAAAAGTGCTGACCAGGAGTGCATTTTAGGACCATGCTCGCTGAATAGTTGCAAATTGGTTTCGCACGTAGTTGGAAAATGAAATATTTGTCCCTTACCCATTTTAAATGATTGCAATCGTCTAATCCGCCTGAAGAAAGGTACACCTAGAATAATTTGACGATGTAGTGGGTACGGCAGATGAAAATGCGATAAGTGACGTAAGGCATGGCATTGAAGAGATACGAGACAAGGTGCCCTCGGCACGGCCTCAAAGTTCAGATGAGTTACCTACTATTCCACCACATTTAACCAATCTGTATTAACGTTCAATCGACTCGCTTCAACATATTTCATTCCAACCATTAAAACTGAAAGCGTTTAATGAACAATTACAATAACATGGAACATATTGATTAACATTTTGAATTTCACTATTTGTTTTTGTATATATATGTTATATATGCAGCGATTTGCAAATGTATGTGTTATAGAAATAACCAAATTATTTTTTTTATATTTCAAAATTAATTGATAACAAATTCAAAACATGAAGTCCATTTTTGAAGAATCATGACTTTATTTTCCGAAATTAAAATGTATATAGAATACCTTTAGGACAATCTTGATATTTATATCGTTTTTCCGCCATATTGAAAATGGCAGCCATATTGGATTTTTCAGAGTGGGTCCATAGCTGAAATCAAAGGGTATATAACCAAGAACTACTATGCAAAGTTTTATGCTTTCCTCATTAAGTGAACAATTCTGCTCTATATCTGCACCAATCGGCCGGACTAAATGTAATCCAAGACTGCTTATTGCATAAAACTACAATCCGTTAATTGTTAATTATTCTATTTTAGATGGCGATTTTCCTATTGGCAACAACTTACAGTAAACATATAAACCACTCTTTTGCTATACTCTGTTGTAACATTTTGGATGTTTACTTTGTTAAACTGGTAAATTGGTAACCATAAATTACTTAATAAAAAACCTTTACCAAATTCTACGATTGATACAAAGTTTGGATTAAAAGTTAGATTTTACCGATAGATCTTTTATTTCAAACAGGAGATCAAATCCTAATGTTAACGGAGACGTTGCATGGCTCTACTATCGGTCGATGCATATATCTTTGCATTGCACAAAGGTCATGCTTTTTCGCGACTATAATGACGTCTATATACTCAAGAAGCATGATTTTTATATAGACAATAATAGTGCATTGACTTGACATATCAACGATATAAGGATGAGGCTTAGAAACGGGGAAATTCGAGGCTGTGCCGAGCAATTTCCCCGTTTCGGGCCGAATCCTTATATCGTTGATATGTCAAGTCAATGCACTATTATTGTCTTTATACTGCAATCTAAAAGAGTACTTTTTCAATTGTTGTTTAGTGTGTATGTTATTATTTGAATTAAATATTGGGAAACTTCCCCTTTTATAAAAAGGCTTCATATCATGCAGGCGGAGAAATGTACAGCACAATGAAATATACATCTACCTGTTGAAACCTGCAATCGATGATGAACAAGTTTGTTTGAGAATGAACTAAAATATCAACAATAAGCATAAAACATAATGATATATAGTTCGCAAACCAAAAATATTAACAAGTGAAATATGTTTTTTTTTTTAAATTGCAAAAGAAATAAGTTTGAGTCGTTGTATACTTTGGAAACAATAACAGTTGAATAGGTCGTATGAATAATTAATTACAATTTCGGCAATTTCAATTTAAATATTCATGAAAAAAAGTGATATCAGGTCAGCGACTGTATATGACATAGACATATACGGTCAACGCATTTTGACTGCTCAAATAGAACGAGTGCAGTATAAAATCGTTATTGGCTTTGAACTTGCTGACAGAAACTACCAGTACTCTTATACATTTTTGTTTCTGTTCATAGTGTCTTTGTTAGTTGTAGGGATTTTAAATACCCTACCACTTCCGCATGTGTTTTTGTAAGATGTCGTTCTGCTTTGTATCGATCTTATGAGTCACGCCTTTTTCAATTGATTTTTTATAGTTAGTTCTTATATTGTACTGTTACACCACTTTATCCAAGTTAGGGGAAAGGGTGGCGCCTTCAAATGAGTTTAACTTTGGCACATTCTGTATCGTTTTTAGTTTTCATTTCATTTATTTGTTTCGGAGGATTGTGTGATGTCCATTTTCACTGAAATAGTACACATTTTTGTTTAGGTGCCAGCTGAAGCTAGCCTCCGGCTGCGTTTTTTTTCTCTCGCTGTGTTGATTTCCATTTGTAGATTTTTAACATTTTTCTGCTCTTTCGTCTGGTTGTTGTTTCTTGGACATATTCCCTATATCCATTCTCGACTTTTATGCCTGTCCCTCGTCAAGATGTTGTAATTCATTGGTTCCTCTTTTATTTATTTTTTTGCTACATATCATATTTGTTATTTTGCTCATTATTTTGTACATATATCATGATTTTGCTGTGTGCGTTTTGCTCATTGTTGAAGGCCATACGGTGGCATATACTTGTCAACTTCGATGTCATTTGGTCACTTGTGGAAAGTTATTTCATTGCCATAAAACTACACACTCTTATGTTTGTATCAATAAAAAAATAAGAAAAAAAAAGAAAAAAAATCTGTGTAAACTGTTTTTTTCTCACTGAAAACTGTAACCTTAGTCTGTAGCTAAAAGTTAACTGTAAGAAAATCTTATCATCTGGAACATACGGAAAAATTAATACAAATGATTGTATTATTTATTTGCAGAAGATATTGTATGTTTCTTATTAAAAAGCTTTTGACCAAATTTAAAAATATCAATGAACGTTAGACATAGTAATGGATGTCTGAAGAACCAGACTCAATAAATATTGATACCTCCAACGCCGATGACAGAATTTATGATCGGTATGTTTCGCTTTGCGAAATAAATGTCACAGGCTTTTCATGAACAGTGAAATAGACAATAATAGTGCATTGACTTGACATATCAACGATATAAGGATGAGGCTTAGAAACGGGGAAAGCGAGGCTATGCCGAGTATTTTCCCCGTTTCGGGCCGAATCCTTAAATCGTTGATATGTCAAGTCAATGCACTATTATTGTCTTTATACTGCAATCTAAAAAAACACATTTTCAATTGTTGTTTAATGTGTTAATTTTCTTATTTAATTTAAATATTGGGAAACTCCCCCTTTTATAAAAAGGCCTCATATCATGCAGGCGGAGACATAAACAACACAATGAAATGTACATTTCCTGATGAAACCCTTAATCGATGGTGAAGGAATTGTTTGAGATTAACTAAAATATCAACAATAAGCATAAAACATAACTATTAAATTAAGTGAAATATTTTTTTTTCTAAAAATTGTAAAAGAAATAAGTTTGAGTCGTTGTATACATTGGAAACAAGAACAGGTTGAATAGATTGTATGAATAATTAATTAAAATTTCGGCAATTTCTATTTAAATATTCATGAGTAAAAGTGATATCAGGTCAGTGACTTATATGACATAGAAATATACAGTCAACGCATTTTGACTGCTCAAATAGAAAGAGTGTAGTATAAAATACAATATTAGGTCAATGTCAAGAACATATAAACTCTTTTGTACGAGGCTTAGAAACTGAGGAAGGGCTCGGTTTCCCCAATTTTGCACCGAGTACAAACAAGTTTATATTTTTATGACATTGACCTAATATTGTTTTTTATACTGCAACTTAAGGTAGCACAATACAAAGATGTTTTTACTTCCAATCCCCAACCTTTAAAATGCTGTAACTTTCTTAAAATTGCATATAAATTAATAAAAGAGGTATATGTAGATTGATAAAAGAATAATCTTTTAAATGAATGCAATATTTTTGTTATGCAATCATTAGTAATCAATTATTATGCAATTAGTGGCAAAATCTTGGTCAGGTCACTTAAATGAATTTAGCTCTTTCATCTCTATAGCTACACAAGAAATTTGAACGTTGTCTTAATCAGCAAAGCAAGAGCTTCAAAAGGGTGTCTCAAATTATCACTATCGTATTCCATTCTCTCATAAATTTGTAATTAGTGTAAACATCCTTACCACATAAAAGAAGCTAATGTATGATTAGGTGTAAAATTTGATCTATACATTCTATCCAAAATCTGAGACACCCTTTTGTTGATAATGACCCAAGGAACAACATATAATAAAATCAACCCTCTAGGGGGATCTATAAAAAAAAAAAATTCAATTAAAAGTGGAAATTTGTTGTAAAATTTTGCAGACACAGTTATCATTATAATTGATTACATAATTGTTGTATAATACTAACATTGCATTAATTTGAAAGTGTAGACTGTTAGCTATCCATGGATACCACTATTATAAATTTTCAAGTATTAAAACGAAAGTTACAGCATTTTAAAACTGGGGAATTGGAGGCTTAAAATCTTTGTATTGTGCTACCTTAAATTAATACATTGATAGCTTTTTAAATCGTCACACACATGTGAAACTTATTTCCATCCCTTAATGAACCCCTAATTGTGGAAAAGGTGTTTCATGATGAAATTGACATTATACACAATATAGCTATGTTACTATATTTAGGAAATAAACACATATAGTTGCAGTATAAATTAATAGATACATACAAGACCATTGATTTTTTTTATAGACAACGAACAATGCCTATTAGGTCAGGGTCAGATAGAAGTTGCCATACAGACAAATACACCTTACAATCATTCCATACACCAAATATAGTTGACCTACGGATACAGTATAAGAAATACAGACCAAAACGTTAACTTAACCACTGACCCATGAAAGTAAGGTCAAGGTCAGATGACACCTACCCTACAATCATTTTATTCACCAAAATATAGTAGACCTATTTCTTACAGTATTTGAGATATAAACTTTACAACAAACACTTAACCTTATTCACTGATCCAAATGACCTTGTGATGTACGCAAATAGAGTTTATTACTCACAATAACAGAGAAACTAAAATACTAAATACTAAACTTTTTTTTCCAAAAGTCACTGAGCAATGAGAATGAGATCAAGGACAATGGACATATTACAGACGCAAATTTCATAACATAAGGCAATTATAGACAAAGTATGAAGGATTCAGGTTTCTACTTTTTGAAGTATAAAGTTTTTATAAGTGTGTTAACGCCGCCAGCAGGCCCCGCATTTTGCCTCTTGTTGCACATGTAAATGTGTTTGAGTATTTCCAAACAAATTATATTGTTATTGTTATTCCATCCTGATCACTATCCATGCGTCCAGCTATCTGCGACAGAAGTCGCAGTCTTGTAAAAAATTTGAAAATAACGCTTTATGTCATCATTCGTCCGAAGCGCTTAACTGGATTTTGCTTCATTGGGAAAGCGCAATGCCGAATATTTAAAATCCAGTGATGTTTAAGTACCGACATATTGGAAGAGCTATATGACCAAGCAAAAATACCTGTATAAGTAATTATCTAAGGGAATCTATTATTTGGGGATAATGATTTCCTTTAAATATACAAATTTAAGAAAAGTTTTTAAAATCATGTCAGTACCAAAGAACTTACTACTGAGCTTAGCAAAAGGGACTGATAGTCAACCATAATCTTTATGGACCAAGTGCTTTACAAGAGAGGCAAAACATACTGAAGGGATAATCTAACACAAAAAAACTGTATGTATGTGACTGTCCCAAGTCAGGGGCCTGTAATTCAGTGGTTGTCGTTTATTGATGTGTAACATATATGTTTTTCGTTCAATTTTTGTAGATAAATTAGGCCGCTAGTTTTCTCGTTTGAATTGTTTTACATTTGTCATTTCGAGGTCTTTTGCTGTATGAGATTTGCTCATTTTTGAAGGCCGTACGTTGACCTATAGTTGTTAATTTCTGTGTCATTTTTTCTCTTGTGGAGTGCTGTCTCATAGGCAATCATACCACATCTTCTTTTTTATATTGACAATGATATGGCATCGAAAACTAATGACTGAGCAAGACGAACATCATAAAAATGCTGGGGTAATTTCAGGAGACAAGTAAGGTTTACGGAAATTCTGCTCAACATGTGGCACCTGCTATAATTAGTTATCAAAGGTACCAGGATTATAATTTAATACGCCAGACGCGCGTTTCGTCTACACAAGACTCTATAAACCCGGTAATAAGTCAAATTCGGTAGATACAATTTGAGGAAAATGATGAGGGGATCGTGGCAACGACAATTGGTACATATCCGTCGTCATCTATGAAATCCCGGTTAACCAACTCGTGATGGCATTAATCAAAATTTTCGAAGGGATGAATTCAATATCACTTTTAGTTTAATAGCTTCTTTGTTAGCAGGAATCCTCTATCAAGGAAATCGTCATGAGAAATGCAAGCTGGCAGATATATACTAAATATGCAGACTCTGTCGGAATGTTGCTACATTGTAAGGAAAAGTTCACAATAGAACATGAAAAAAATTATACCTTATGATGTAATGCACCCGAAGCTTTTTTTCAGTTAAAGTTACAAAGTAACTTAAAAAAAGAAAACACAAACTTCTTTTTAAGAACAATAAGGGAACACGAACTCAAACTTAAAACTTCAGGTTAGTAAGTATTGCATTTGGACATTTCAGAATTTTTGCTTAGGGAATGAACTAAAAGTAATCTCAAATTAAATATAAGTTTCGAAAAGATTAAGTATGTTTTGTTTTAACTTTTAATTTTTACTGATATCAATTGATTAACTAACCAAACTTATATCTTTGGTCAGTACGATAAAATAAATCTTTATCTTCAGATGTTAATACTTGAGCATGAATCCGCTTCATTAAAATTCAATATAGGTATTACAAAGTTCATCATGAATAACACTAGTTGTCCCAATACTATATATGTGAGTGTTAACTGAAAAAAACAAGGTCCTTTAATTAGATAAATACTGATAAAAAGTCAAGTCAATTATTTCCTTAATTTTGCTCAAGATACTATCTATCTATAATGAGTTCACTTCTGTGAAAGTTTTAAGAATGGACGAGTTTGCTTTAAAAGGTTATGTTTGTAAACATGTTAACTGTACATGGCGTTTTGTGTGAACTCAGCCTTAGTCACATATACTTTAAAAGTTTCGCCACACATCGGAAAGCCATCTATCGATACAAACAAAAGCTACGACAACTAACACAGTAACTCCGCATACTGCAATTCCTAAATCAAATTCAATATCTTAATTGTTCCTTGCAAACAAACTATATGGCAATACAAATACAACACAGAACAAAACCATAGCACCGAAAAGATCAGAAAATATAAGCAGTTAAAAGCTTCAAAATGGTTGAAGGAATGAAACGTGTACAAATAGGGTACATATAATTTGACATATTTAGTCTATGAATCGAAATCATTATCCATTGTCGGATTTCTGGAGAACCGCATCATGCGGTCAATGGAAAAGTTTTAAATAATACTGCAAAAGCTTATAATAAATTAACTTGACGTTTCTATACATATACCTGGTATAATTACTGGTTGTCCAAGCTTCGTGTGGTACCAATCCTAATAGGATTAAACCAATGTACAAATAGAAAATATTCGGGAAATCAAATTAAAGCATAGTAGGGAAAAAATAGTAATTTCATGTATTTTAACTTTCAAAAGATTTTACCAGATATACCAGCTCAACATTTAAGCTGTCTTTATTTATTGAACTATCTTTTTCAGAATGTAAAAATGATACTCTTTTTCTAGGGTTATTCAATTTGACAAAAATAGTTACTGAATGCTAAAATAGTCATCATGTAACACTTAATACAGCAAAAACAGCAATTACCTATATATCTTATCAAAACAAAATAGGTGTCTTCTGTTGCAGAAAGAAATACTTATAATGCATATGACTATTGCTAGTACAATAAGTGTTGATGTAAGAACTATAGTTGTCGTATCTTCAAAATGTTCTGTATTCCTATCCGTAAAAACAGTGACATTTAACGACGAATGCGTTGTTACAAGTACAGAATCTGAAAAATAACAATTAAAAAAAGATAAATATATTAACACCAAATAAAAAATGGACACAGAATATGAGAAACCTTTAAAGTTCATTCAACCATCAATCAACATTATTTGACAAACTCATTCAGATATGAACTTTAATATTTAATATTCAGGTGACTTATAGATCCATTGGTTTGGGTGAATATGTATATAATATGTTAAACTATGTTAATTGACACACTACTGAAATTACACAAGTCATTATAATAAATAATCTACTTACTTACACTAAGGCTTGAATGACTTTAAGGTCAGTTAAACAAAATTGTTTTAAGGAATTTTTTCCAATATTTTTGGTGACACTTGTAATCATTTTTTATATGTATTTAAAAACACAAATAACGCATCACTTCTATTTCAGAGCTACAGCCAACTGCCATACAAGTGGGAAGTTTAGCTAGGTGTAAAACAAGTTTACAACCATTTATTTTGAAAATGCCAATACTTGGGATTTCTTCAAAAAGAGTACAAAAATAATAGTCTTTAAATTGATCATTAGTATCAAATCCATTCAAAACATAATCATGTACGTATTTTTCTGTATTTTTTCGGTGAAACAATAAAAGAGATCTCAGTTTATGACAAAACATGTTTTGGGGTTTGAAATATGGGTCATTGAAAAGTTTCAATCATTTAAAACAAAGTGGTATTGAAAAATGATGTTTTATAAATATGAAAATGGCGCGTTTCGTTTGTTGTTGAGTGTATAACAATGTATTTTCTAAAATTGATTGACTTTTTGAAACTGTGTAAAGACGCAGGAGGCGAAATAGAATATGTGTGTTGAAAAAGCAATTCATGTGTAATATAGGGAAGAGGGGCGAACGATACCAGAGTGACAGTCAAACTCATAGATAAAAAATAAACAGAAAAATTCAATTAACTTACGTTCACAGTATTTTCCGGAGAATGTGTCCTTGCACTTACAACTTGAAATCCTGCTTATGTCAACATCAACGTTAACACAGGTACCTCCATTTTTACAAAGATTCTCATCACATTGCGAATCTAAAATGCATACCAATTGAATACATATGTATATGTAAACCTGTTATACATATTAGATATGAAAAAGAAAACTTATTATTTGCAAGAAGTTCGCTAATGTAAAAACGATATTCATTTACAAAGTTGAATATGAAAAAATAGCAAACAAAGTCATTTGAATAGCAGTATAGGGTTTAGGTCAAAATGTTACAAGACGTATAAGTAGTTCTCTTCTGGTTTATTAACGATCTCAATGAGATAGAGAAACGGATAATGGCGAACTGTTCAGGCTTTAAAATGTCTCATATGCCTTTTCGTGTTCTATATCAACTACAATTGCCATCCATTACATCTTAGCAAAATGTCTATAATCATTTACATCACAGAAAAAGACCTCTGAAAATGGTCTTAGCACGATGATCATTTGTAGCTCTTCTGTGTTGACATGAATTGTCTTTGAAATGGACATGATTATAAGTTAACTGTTTACAAAATCTTAAATTTTTCCAAATACTTAAGATTTTCTAAGAACTTTTTCTTAGAGTGCATTGGCTTTGTTGGTAAAAGCTTTCTGACTTTCAGGCCCTCAATACTGGTCAACTTCTTTGGACTATTCAATTTTTTTATTCGAGCGTCAGTAATGAGCCTTTTGTAGATGAAACGCACAATCTGGCGTTTACAGTGTTTATCCTGGTACATTCAAGTATTAATTGTTTTGATGATACCATTCTTCGAGTAGTTTAGTTTAAAATGCAATCTCAAAAGTTTAATTGTGAATTAAACAAAATGTACAATGAAACTTACGTTCACAATATGTACCGGAGAAGGAAGCTTTACATTTACAAATAGCTATACCATTGCTATTAACACCACAGCCTGCTCCATTTTGACATCGAATTTTATCACATGGTGAAACTGAAGACAACACAATATAAAAATAAGGAGATTTTATATGATTGGTTATTTAACGAACATGCAACTCAAAGATGGTATGTATCAATAAAGATAAAGGAAATACATCAATAACACATTAGCTTAAACGAAGTTATCTAATGATGAAATAATACCCTTGAGGTTGAGTGCAATCTATTGTGATTGACAATTGAAAGTAAAATATGTTGTTTTAGTTCGTTGTGTGTGTAAACATATTGTAAATGAAATCAACATACATTATCGATGATCTTCAGTCTTCGTGAAAGCATTTTTAAATTTAATCAAAGGAAGTCACAGAAAACTACACATGAATGGTTGTATGCATGATCATATTTGGCAGAAATGAAATTGTTCCATCATTGATTCTCCAGGCTCCTTCGATTGCATGAAATATTTGAAATACAAAAGAGAAAGAGAAAGAAACAAATAATAACAATGTCAGAAACACAACTTAACAATAAATTTAGAACAAAATACAGCTTAAAATTAATAGTTGTAGGAGGAAGGAGGACGAGTTTTGGTAACCAACTTAACATGAGGCAGACTTCACACATATGAGCTTCTAAGGACTAATAAAAAGAATCTACCATTATCCTTCAACTTCACGCTCCGCTATACAGAGGATTTCCTATCCTTTTGTTATTAAAAGTTTGGTGACTACGTTGACCGCATCTATCTATCGAACTTTTAATTAAGGATACCATATATGTGAATATCTCAACATCGACAACTTGACCACTAGATTCGGTTTAAAAAAAGAGGTTTTCCAAATTTGAATTTTCCTTTTCAATTTAGCAAAATTCCAGAAGCGCCTACATGCGGGATTAATATCTCAAAATGATAACTAATTCCCGGTCTTTTTTTTCCTTTCATAATTTACTTGATAGAGGAAGCTTTTACATCAAGAGTTCAAAGTGAGGATTTAGAAGTGATCTGAAGTCATTCCTTCGAAATTTTACGGACGCCGTAACGAGTTGGCTAATCATTATGGAATATCTATTTCACAAATTGCGACAAATATGTTCCAATTGTCCTAATTACAATTATGTCCTCTTTTTATATGATATATATTGATATGACCTACTGAACGATACTTATGATTGATATGACGGTTGTCACATATACAGTAAGATCTTTTTCTATTCTGGATAACCCGAGCGCAAACCCTGATTTCTCCTGGTGTTCTTATTGCTTAGTCTTCAGTTTCCTATGTTGTGTTTGTTTAAACTTGGGTTTGGCTTCATCTCGTTTTTTTGTCTTTAATTTTGTTTTTGCCAGGGCATTGTAATTTATTTTTGCTTATTCAAGTTTGACAATCTGTTTGGTATATCCAACCTCTCTTTTCTATATTAAAGTGCAATGACCTGGCAAAATCAAAAGTTCAAACAAATCAAACGAATGGACAACAATTGTAATATTCCTGACTAGGTACAGGCATTTTCTTATTTAGAAAATAGTGGATTAAACAATATCTTTTCTCCTATACATTTTTATGAATATGATGGGATACCACGTGTAATCCGTGTTTATTCCATATCAGGTTAGAAGGCGGGGTTTATTTCAATACACGGTTAATTAGTAGTTGTGTTATGTCCCTTTATATAAACAACACGGTGTTGAGGACACAGACGATGACATTGGAAATGAACGATTGAAATAAATTCACAAAACACATTTAAAACTAGCAAGTTGTTACTGTTGGCAATTGTTTTGAATAGATCAATGGAAGTAGGTTCCTAATACTAACGGAATTGAAGACGTGCTTAAAGGACAATAGTTTAAATACCACATGTTAAGATAGTCGGTAAGATACATTCGTGACATAGTGTGTAGTGACCCAAATACGATAACTATGGGGATTCCAGCTTCGCTCTCACCTCATAAGGAATTATCTACCCCAATATATATTTTTAGCTCACTAGCACATCATGTAAATTAGTGACCTAATACAAAAAAATCATGGGTCAGTAAATTCCATATGGGGTTTAGAGCTTCCATTTCACCCATAAGAAAATAAATAAATTTGGTGTTTTTACTGTCTTCTGATTGGTTAAAATTATTTTCAATGTTGTCAATTTTGATGGTGACACGCCCACTCTGACGTTGTATATAAAGACAAGAATACAAAACGTAACAAAAAACATTAACACAATCACGGGATGTATAAGTACATAGCTACGTCTTTGTAACCAAGAAACACAAAAAGGCACATATACAAAGCATATTAGCAAAAATGAAAGACAAGAATACAAAATTTTTACATGACACAATAACATAATGATGGGATGTATAAGTACAGAGCAACGGCATAGGTAAAAATAAATACAAAAAGGTATATCGACAAAGCATATAAGCAAATATGAAAGAAAAGAGTACAAAAAATATCATAGAACAATAACACAATGCCGGCATGTATGAGTATAGAGCCAAGTCTTTGTAAACAAGAAATACAAAAAGCCATTGAAGGAAAGCATATTAGCAAAAAAAAAAAAAAAAAAAAAAGACAAGAAAAGAAAGACAAGAAAAGAACAATAACAATAACACAATGATGGGATGTATAAATACAGAGCCACGTCAAATGGATATTGTATTGCTTTATCTTACATTATCAATGAGAAAGTTTGGAAAAACATGTTGCAAATTATGATGGCTAGACAGATGATGAAACCGTGGTTTTCGGGATATACAGGTTCTTGGTTTATGTATGTTCCGAATTTGCTAACCTCCAATTTAACATAGAAAAATATCAACTCAAAATAGCAATGTAAAAATACGACGATTGCACATACGTATGTTTGAAAGGTCTGATCCGTGATGTAGATAACAACACACAAAGCAAACACAACTACATACCTTCATAATGATCTCGCTTACATACACAGGACGACATTCCGTTATATTCGGCTGATCAATTACCGTCGTTATAATATATGATGTGGTAACATGATGATTGTACATAACAGATGAAAGATGAAGTATGTTGATTTCATTATGTGATGAATGAATGACTTTGATTATTTACAATGTCCAATTCATGTGGTGAAGTCCCGTCAACTGTTAAATGGACTTCGCATAACCGAACCAGATTTATCACAGAGTTGAAACTAACATAATAAAGACGACGGTACAACTTGTGGAGCTGGGTCTACCTACATTTCCGGAGCACCTGACATCACCCCCAGGTCATGATCAGTTGTTTCATGGCATATCTTATGTTTTGTAAAAGGTAGATTATATTTCTTTTTCTCGTTTTTTACCAAGGTGTTATTAGTTTTTTTCACTCTAGAATTTGTTATCTTTTGTCTGTCTTTGTTCCACATGTAGAACATGATATGCTGGATCCCAATTATTATCACGTTTACCAAGTATGTTTTTTTGGGGTTACACACCAAATTTAATCGATATAACGGAACTATAAAAAGAATACTACCACACACGCGTGTCAGGTTAAGCTATCAATGAAACCAGGTTTAACCCGCCGTCGTTCATTCGGAAATGCCTGAAGCAAGTCAGGTTTATGACAGTTGTTTTGCATTCGTTCCATAGCTTGATATAGCCTCACTTTTGATTTTGTCACTTTTAATCGACTTCTCCTTTTTGAATTTACCTTAGAGTATTGTTGTTTAGTTAAGACTTTGTACCCTTCCAGAGTACCTTATAAGATAGTCCCGTTTAGGTTGGGTTAGTGTTTCTGGATCAGTAAATGTCTATGTTTTATTTTGTATACTGCTGTTTGGATGCGTTACCGTCGAAATTAAATATCCCTTTGGTAGCATGCGCCTATCAATTACTCAATTACTTTAATGTTATATGTCCGGGAAACATGTTTTACAAAAACATGCCGATAGAACTATCTTAATATAGATGACTGCGTAATATTGAACAGTTATAATTGATGAAGCGGTTCGTTTTGAAATTGCGGTCGGGTCGGGTATGACAGTCTATTCTCTTTTTATATAAGTGTTAATTGAAATACTGTCCCAAGAAGTTTAATAATGTCTTTTGTCCAACATTAAGACAATTTCAAGCACATTCGCTTTCGACGAATTTCAATTCTTTAGCACTTACATATAGTTTGAAGATAGACATAGTTCCGGAGGACTAACAACATATATATTCTCAAACCGGCAAGTGTGTACCAACGAAACGGAGCGAAAGAAACCCAATAATGAAAAAGGTAAGAGTTCCTTCAATGTAAATCATTTCTACCATTTTGAGGAAATGACCTCTAATGAAACTATTTACTGCTACATAAAGCTTTTTATGCCAACTAGTTGTAAGTATAGACAAAACACCAGAACATTTTGAGGTCGCCATGCTGTCCAGCTATTCAACTCTCTAGACAAATGTTCAAATCATGATAATGTGACTTCATATTTACCGACATTCACTATCAAAATGACGAGATTGTAATCGATATTTCAAAAGTAAGAAAATACATATTAAAAAAACTATTATAACTTAATCAAGAGCAACAAAAACCCTTAACATCGGGCGAAGTAAATGCTAACGCGACACAAAAAGGCTTTCACCAAAAACATTAGGTGAAAAATCGCGTTTTGGTGAAAAGTAAAGAACGAGGAAAAAAACATACAGCTATGATTGTTAGAAGGAAACTTGTTGTTTGTCAACTTTGACATCTACATATTTCGTTTTTATCAACATTAGTTTCCAATATTGTACGTATGTCAATTGATCACTTGAAATCTGAAATATTTTGTATTCTAAGGTCTTTAACATAGAAACATTTCAGAGTAAAGCAGCCGATGAATAAACCAATGACGATTTACACATACAACAAGGACTATCTAGTCTATCATAAATATAAAACAGTACCATAGTACAATTATCACGGTTCTGTGGATTCATTTCTTTTCTCGAATACCAATTTTAGTGGATTGAGGAAAACTTGCATTTTCGTGGACATCTAATTTCGGGTTTTTGCAAAGTCTGCATACATTACATGAAAAATAGTAATTCGTTGAACATAACAATTCGTGGTTCTACCTCCTATGCCCACGAAATCACGAAAATTGGTATCCAACGAATATTAATGAATCAACAGTAAATCAATCGGTCAAAAAATGTTTCCTTCAAAATATTGACTATAATACTTATTTATAGTTCAATATTAATTTAACATTCCTCAGCATGACCACTGCAAAGCAATAACTAAACTTGCATGCATTGCGTAAGATTTATTTTCGTCATCCGAATCATCTATAGCAGATCATAACTAGATGAAGATAAAGGTTTTTAGATAAAGTACATAATTTAAATGTCCTGATACCTGTTCTACGTGGTTGGAAAACAGATTCATAAAGACTTACATGTATGTGCCTGTCCCAAGTCAGGAGCCTGTAATTCAGTGGTTGTCGTTTGTTTATGTGTTATATATTTGTTTTTCGTTCATTTTTTGTACATAAATTAGCCCGTTAGTTTTCTCGTTTAAATTGTTTTTCATTGTTATTTCTGACCCTTTTATAGCTGACTATGCGGTATGGGCTTTGCTTATTGTTAAAGGTCGCACGTTGACCTATAGTTGTTAATTTCTGTCATTTTTGTCTCTTGTGGAGAGTTGGCTCATTGGCTGTCATGCTACATCTTCTTTTTTTTTATAATTATAAGTAATATTTGTAGGTAGCGCTAAGTATATCGTATTCAATAGAAATGTTTATGTCCGTGTATTACATAAAAAGTAAAATCACAAAAATACTGAACTCCGAGGAAAATTCAGTCGGAAAGTCCCTAATCACATGGCAAAATCAAAAGACAAAACACATAAAAAAGAATGGACAACAACTGTCATATTCCTGACTTGGTACAGGCAGCTTGTACCATTAAAAGAGAGGCAAAAGATACAAAAGGTACATACAAACTCATTAGTCGATTGACAATTTGACAAGGTCATAGACAAAGCCAAAAGTCTCTTTATTTTTGGATTTTTGGAAGTCTTTAAGTCTTGTTTGAATAAACCTAACTGTCATATTAAAAATTATACAGGCATACACTAATTGTCATATTACTGCATTGGAACAACTTTACAACATAGAATTGTGGATTTGAAGATATTCATGTACGTTTTATATTTTTTGTTCTGTTCATTTGCTTTGGTACAAAAATGTCGGCTTACTTAGACCTTTACGATTATGCTTTGGTATACTGTCGGCAATAATCTGTCCTTTTCAGGATTCATTTACTACGCATATTTTTCTATTAATTTTGTTTGCCCTAAAATGAACATCAATTCCAAATATATTAATGTATTTTTTCCATATTGAAAGACTTATCATCAGATACCTTGTTTTGCTGGAGGCAGACACTTCAGTCCTGGAATACAGGTACATCCATATATGGTGATACTAAACAATTCGACCGTTCCATTATCTGTGGAAATGTAAATTCAAGCATCAAATTAAATTAACTGAATCATAGATAAATTAATATGCATACACATGGAAAAAGTTATGCAACACCTCGGTTTTTCAAACCTTGAAAAATTAGCCTCCTTGTTTAGGATAGAATGATATAGAAAATGCATTTAATTATTTTGATACATTATCAATGATAACACTGGCATTAAAAAAAAATAAGCAAGGATGAAATAAAAATGTTTTTAATTTACCGCAATTTTTGTACATAAAACTGCATTTTACAAATATGACTATAATCAAACATCAGAATGTCAAATATTTATTTCAAAATAAAGCTTAAGATGATTTTTGTTACGTCATTGTTTATTGTTTATAAATACTTTTCATTTAAATTTGGTGTTGCAATGCTATTATCCATGTGTAAATATAAAATCGAGAATGAAAATGGGAAATGTGTCAAAGAGACAACAACCCAACAATAACATGGACAACAGCAGAAGGTCGCCAACAGGTCTTCAGTGCAGCGAAAAATTCCCGCACCCGGAGGCGTCCTTCAGCTGGCCCCATAACAAATATATATACCAGTTCAGTGATAATGAAGCCATACTAAACTTCAAATTGTACACAAGAAACTAAAATTTAAAATAATACAAGACTAACAAAGGCCAGAGGCTCCTGATTTGGGACAGGCGCAAAAATGCGGCGGGGTTAAACATGTTTGTGATATCTCAACTCTCCCCCTATACCTCTAGCTAATGTAGAAAAGTAAACGCATAACAATTCGCACGTTCAAATTCAGTTCAAGAGAAGTCCGAGTCTGATGTCAAACGATATAACCAAAGAAAATAAACAAAATGACAATAATACATAAATAACAACTGACTACTAGCAGTTAACTGACATGCCAGCTCCAGACTTCAATTATGGTGACTTGAGTAACACCGGTATCACTCAGATTACAATTCTACCTTGACAGGTAAGTTTGTATTAAGCCTAGAATATACTTATTTAGCCTCGAGAATTGAAAGGTCAGTTTATCCCATTCATACAATAGAAGTTTATCTATAAGGGTCAGAATGGGGTTTCCAGAATAGAGAACATAATAGTGATACCGGTGTTACTCAAGTCACCATAAACTGATTGAAAGATTATGTCTTCATCATATGAATATCAGGCACAATCCTTCCCGTTAGGGGTTTAGTATCATGCCATCATAACATATATGAGAAGAACATAACCCATGTCATGCCAATAACTGGTTTTTGAATAAATGTGTTTAGTTCCGATGCAAAGACCCTATAAGTGAATCAATCCTTCTTAATAAAATACACTGGTATGTAAAACATCACTATCGCAGAATATTGAGATGTATGTTTGTTTGCAACTGAATAGATTGGTAAATGCTCATCTTTGTGTGCAATCATTTGAGAAATCAGCTAAATCTGTTTAAACATACTTTTTCTACATTTCCAATCAACATTAACTTCACCGAAAGTATAAATGTACCTAATTGAAAAGAAACATAAACATATTCATGCTTTTTTCAAAAGTGTCCTAAGTGACTAACATTAGAAATTACAAAAATTACTTTTAGTTGATGGCTTGCAATTGTTGGGTTAAAGACAAAATATTGTGCTATTTAGAATTACAAATACAACGGTTATAAAAAATTTGAAAACAACACGTTTAATAATTCCTTGTGTCCGAAGCACTTTTCTGGATTTACCTTCATCAGGAACGCTCAAAGCCAAACATTTGAAATCCGAAACTGTATAAGTACCGAAACCTTTGAAAAGCTATATGACAAACATACCTAAAATTAATAGCCAAATTCATCTAAAGTCAACTTTGCCTGAGGGAGTTGAAACCTTTTTCTTAATAATTTCAAAATTTATAAAAGGACAATTTTGGAAAAATTTGTGAATTCATGTCAGTACCGAAGTACTGACTACTGAGCTGATGATACCTTTCGGGGACTGATAGTCCACCAGCAGAGGTATCGACCCAGTTATGTAAAAAAATGCAAACAACACGTTTAATAATTAAATGCGTCCGAAGCACTTTTCTGGATTTACCTCCATTACAAACGTCACCAGGTACGCTAAAATCTGAAGAGAAATAAGTGTAGAACATGTAAGAGCAAAACTAGCCAAATAAAATCAAGATGATTACTATCACTAACTCCGGTGAAATCAAAGGTAACAGCAGTATGCCGCTTGTTCAATAGTCATTAATAGATTAAGCGAAAACTAATCCGGGTCACAAAGCCAAACCGAGGGAAACACATCAACTATAATAGGAATACAACAGAACATTAGAAACACTGATCTTCAAAGGCCGTATAACTGTTAACTTCTATGTCATTTAGTGTCGAGTGGAGATTTATTTCATTGGCAATCACACTACATCTTGTTTTTTATATCATACTTTTTGCACGTGAACAAACTAAATTGGTTTTGAAAATATTTCACTCATAATACTTCTGTCATATTCAAAATCCTGTATGGCGACTTATACGAATATAAATAGTCTTTTTAGCAAAAAAAAAAAAAAAGGATGTCTGACATTTGTAATAATTATGGGACAAATGATAAAAGCCATCTGGGTGTGAAATCATGATTTTGGCTAAAACTGGAACTGAATTAATTTCTGAGTTTGAGATGTTATAAAACAAAACGTGTTTCCCGTGTTGAAAGAAGACAAAAACCTTAAATATTCGAATGATATGTCTCAGTTTGTGGAGTACTAGAAATTTAGTAAAGCTATATCCAATAGATTTCCTCAATTTAATTCTACTGAAAAATTAGTTTAATATAATAACCAATTCTCCTACAAAACAAATTCAAGTCTGCATATACACTATGTTAACGTCAACTGATGTTGATCCGTCTAAACACATGACACAGCATCCCTTTTGCTCAAGTTTACAAACCTGTCTTTCAAATATTTTACCAAAGACTAAAATTTGATTCAATATCTACCTAAATTACTCCCAAAAACAGCCGTAGGTTCCAATCGCCATTGTCCATTTGGATTTTCTCCCCACATTTGCACAGTTAAAACAGTAAGATTCATTTCTCTAGTTGAGTCTAATCCTCTGCCAGGAAGAACTGTAGATCGTGTTCCATAGGGCGATATAAGAACCCACTGTATCTGTCCTGCATGACGGTGTTGAACTTTTAACGACACTTCAACATGCTCGACATAATGTATGTTACACATATTCACTAATACTGTATGCGAGTTGCTTCTAACTCTAAAATAAAATATTGTTGACTTTATTAGTCATAAGGGTAGAAAGTATATTTGACATTGTGGGAAAAGAAACAAACATTTTTTTCTTTTTTTTTTCCTAACATATAATCTCCCAAAAAAAGGGTATCATCCCTAACAAACTCCAGTTCTAATACAAAACGGTAATGAAACAACATGAAATGCGCGAATCGATATTTCCTTTCCATCATCAATTATTTATATCATTCAAATTACTTTAGAAAAAAAAACTTTATTTACTATTAAACCAATCAGGCGAGTTTAATGTTTAAAAATTATATTTGAAGTAGAATTACCATTCAAAGTTTTATACATTTGATAGCAGAATTTTCTTTTGTTTTACTTTTTTTGTTCCTCAAATTGAATATTGTCAGATAAAATATAACATTTTAAAAAAGAAATACATACGGTCTTCGACGGTTATTGCTTGCACTACAGTTCATCACTTGTGGTACATTTTCCCAAACTTTACATTTTTCAACAAGAGCTCCAATGTCCAATAAACCAAAGCCAAAGTATGAAGAAACTATAACAAAAATAGTCAATTTTCATGAGAATTTCATAAAAAACGCAATATTTTTCGGATTCACTTTTATCAGGCACGTTCAACGTCAATAATTTTAAAGTCCAGAATATCAGAAATACGTGAAAAGGTAAATATTCAAATCGGATCAAAAATATCAGAATCTATATAAGATCCTCTCCTATTGCATTAAACTAATATTTTTCAACATCCAAAATACATTGTATTGAATAAAGATTTTAAATACACTGTATTGACTATATCAGCAATATTAGAATTATTCATATAAGAAAACGTGGTATGATGTCAATGAGAAAAATCTACACCAGAGACTAAATAACATAGAAGTTTATAACTAATTAATGTGTACCAACCCGACAAGTTTGCTGCATTTTTCATAAAATAATTTCCTCCTTGTTCGAATTCTGGCAAATCTCCTCTACATGTTAAAACAAGTAGATGCATTACATCACGATAGGATAATCTCGGACTGAAATATAACATACATTTTACTAAAAGAAAAAGCCATGAGCTCTAGCATATATTATACGATTGTTTACAGAATTCATGTTTAACTACTTTTACTGCAAATTTATTGACAAATAGTTAATAAACATTTAGGGCGGAATAAATGTATTCGAAAATTAACAATATAGGTTTAGATTAGTATGATACCAGGATGATTTACTAAAACATGTTAAGTAACAATCTTTTAATGTTTAATAATTTAATACTATCACTGTTATATAAAATATAGACGTAAATAATATCATTGCTGATTTCAGTTCCTCGGAATTTGATGCGAAGAATCCTTCATCCAGGTTTCGCAATAATAGTAAATAGACACAGATGTTACTACTAAAATAATAAAAATTGAGAAAGATTCAAGTTAAAATTTTAGTAGTAACATCTGTGTCTATTTACATTTATTACTTTTTTTTATCAATTGTAGCATCATCTGAGTTTTTACAATTTGTGTAAAAGACTATATCCGATATTTAACTAAGAAAAAATGTACAAAATAATTAAACCAGCAAACAAGCAAAATGTTTAAGTGCACAACATACTTAGCACTAAGGGCAAGCACTACAGCCCCTGACACCATTGGAGTAGCTGCTGAGTTCTGATTAAAATATTCTGTCGATTTATTGCCTATATCTGTTGTTACCTTTCAAAAAAAAAAGTTTGTTTTAACTAAAAATACCTTTATGATCATTTATCGACCTCAAAACGATTATGGAATACGTATCCAACATTAATACATTATATATCAACCTGTTTCCTGTTCCTTGTGTCTGCATGAACGACACCGTTGGCTCTAAAGTATGATCAACGTCGATACTATAGTTCAGAACAAAAGTACTACGGGTTGTTGTACTAAAACTTCAAAATATTGCTTCTTACTGGTATTAAGTAAAGCCATGGGACCTTTAGTATTCGTTAAAGTCTCATATAACCTCGAACAAGGTCGAGTCTGTGTTATTTGAAAGTAGCATTTATGAACTAATTTCAATAACAAAGAACATAAATTAATACATATTAGGACAAAGTTTCGCCAAAAGTGAAAATAGAAAGTACAATGTGTAAACTGAAAGTAGCTTATTGTCTCCCTTATTTGAAGAAAGTTCAAGAAACAATATATTTTCTGGCTTGAAATCAATCAACGTTGGAATTGACCATTTGTAGACGAAAGGTGATGATAACTCCCTTTTTGGATGTAGAACCATTACATCTAATTTTTTGTATATTATCTGTTTAATACTAGCTATCTTCTGACACTTGAAGTGATTTTTAAACCAAATTTACTATATCTTTTTCATATAATTATTCCCTTCCAAATGTGTGTCATAATCATGATAATGAAAGAAAAAGGCCAAAGAGTAGATTAACAGTTTTGTTAACAATATTACTTTTATAAAATATTAAGCGTGCTGTTTAGTGCAAAAATTCAAACGTATCTTCAAACATGATTTCATCAGTATGAAATCACTACAAATCATGAAAAAAAATCCCAAACTTGAAAAAATACTTGAATATACTTTTGCGCTTGTATGATTAATGATTGCATGAATACATTTTACATAACCACTTATGCATGTATCAAAATTCTACATGGCAAATTTCAACAAATGCTTAAATTCTTGTAGTGACACATGCTATGCGAGAAGTCCCCTACTACTAAAAATAGCTTGTTTGGTTAAATAATTTTTTAGAATTCTAATCATTTCTATCCTAAATTGGTGCTGTAAGTTCATGCACAAGTAAAACGTAAAATCACCAAAAAAACTTTTTTTTAGAACTTTTTTTGAAGATGTATTGCTACTGTTATAAATGTTCCAAATAAGTAGAGGTTGCCTTTGTGGTATATGTTCTCACACCAATATTTTAAATACATCATCTGCTATCGTCTGACTTCAACAAAAATCAAGACAGTATATTTTTTTTCCTTGTTCCGTTAATTGATATCGTTTGAATTTGTGAACTTTTATGAACTTTCATTTTTAAATTGGCATTGGATTTATTATTTTTTTGTTCAATAGGACACCTCGTCATTACTGCAGGAGTCACTCTCGCTTTGACGTTCTGAATTAATTAAAAGCACAAAATGTCAATTCTTGCTATATTTCTAAAAATAATATGAGCCTTCCAAATTTGTTTTAAAATTATAGACATAATCAAAAATAATAAAAAGAAAAATTAAAAAAAAAGGAAATATACAATGAAATAGTTAACAATTTTTCAATCCAAACAGTCTCATTTTTTTTAATTCAACATATACGATTATATCTAAGATAATTCAAATAATTATTGTAAAAGAGAGACGAACGTTACAAGAGGGACAGTCAAACTCATGTCATATCAATATGTATTTTAACTGTTTCATCAACTGTCTGATTTCATAAATAAATAAGAATAACTCTGACATTTCAGTACTTTAGTACTGATATTCAATACGGATATTTGAAAATTGGAATTTATGGTCTGGAATGCTGCTCCTTTAATTATTTCTCGTATTTCATTCCCCGAATCATCTTTTTTTATTAGCTATTTAACGTTTATGTTAAGATTTTGAGATATATTTTACATCATAACATAATGCATCAATGATTACTTCTGAAAAAAAAATAATGTCTATTAAACAAAATATAATGTCCTTCAAACAGTTTAGGAAGTGCATGAACAAATTAAAACATCTGGAAATATATGTTATAAAAGAAAAATTTCGTATGATTATTAATAAACAAATACAAAAGAGCAACGAACATATATTTGAAAAATATAAAAAATATATATATTGATTAAGGATATACTGTAAACTTTACTTTCATACATTTCTAGGAAAGTCTACAGTTATAAAGTGAAAACAGTTTTACTGAATTATCTATAATCTTATAGGAGTATCCTTTAAAAGAAAATGTTACATAAATTTTTGAAAAAAAATGAATCACCTGTATACCATTGAACTTAACTGTATGGAGTTATATGATTCAATACTTTAAAATGACGAATTTAACAGTAAAGTTACTCTGTACATAATATGAAATTATAATAAATCAAAGGGAAAAAAACACTACTGTTAATATACTTAAGTTAAAAATGTGTGTGGTTATTAACGTACCATTCTTAAACAACCTTTACAGAGATATACTACAACGTGTTTAGAATCATGTGACAAAACTTACTAGTTTATGATGTGTTGCTCCAGCCTTAGCTGTAAAAGCAGCTACCATCATTGCGCTGCAGAACTCACCAGTTGGAAGTTTGGTCAAATCATTCTGAATTCCTACAAAACGCGGGATTTACAATTGTTTTTTTATTAGACTCATCAAAAATTGAAATCATTTTAAACAACAGATTTAAAAAAGAAAATTTCGACAATAGACCTGATTGGATTTTGTGTTCATTGTTGGACGACGTTATTAGTAATATGCAGTTGTCTAATATCTATACTACTTCAATACCGAGGTCAAATAGGTCAAATTTGTTAGTCGGCATGGCGTAATTAAAGGCAACAGTAGTGTACCGCTGTTCGAAAGACATAAATCGGTTGAGAGAAAACTAATCTTGGCCACAAACTGAAACCGGAAGGGAACACATCAACCATAAGAGGAAACACTGAAGTGCAACGAAAAAACGACAATGCAACATACACAAAAACGAGAACAATAAGATAATTGTCATTTTCCTGACTTAATATAAACTACGAATAAAAGAAAGAAACTTCATATATACCTAATATATGACAGTGTTATTGATTAAAAATTTCACCATGCCCGGCCCTTTTGTTTTCAACAAATTTAATAATACCAATAATTAACAAATTCCGGGTCGAATCCGATACCTATTTCAATAGTACATGTTATCCTGTATCTGATTGGTACGTTCGGTCTCTGTCAGGAGCACCACCAAACGGTGTATTTAGGAGTTGCTATATACACGGGTCATAATCATAACTTCGTCATTATAAAATGATTGGCACTACTAAATTCAATCATTGACCTAGTAGTTTCCGGCTGTAATAAATCACCAGAATAAATTAGAAGGATTTTGAAATCAGGGAAAACTGCGCATTTAATAATCAGCATGATAACAAGAATGCTAAAAGCAGGCCTGAATTAAGGCATAGAAACTTTAACGATGTCGCGTGTGTGTACTGGTGAATGTTAAATCTAATGATTACTAATCACCAAAAATAACTTCTGAAAGGAATCAATATCTTCCAGAGAGTATATTAACACTACAAAATGGGGAATGCCATAGTTGTTTCTCAACGTGAATCTGAATGGAATTTGAATACTCAGGCTTTGTTATTTGAACTTTTATGGTATGATAAACATTTTGATATCGGCACATAGAGCCTAAGATCGTGCACATCGAGAGCAAAGTTTAATAAAATTGACTATGTGGCAGCATTTAAACTTTCAGATTTTAAATGAAATAATAACATTACATGTCATATTTTACACAGGATGTATTAATGATAGTTGTCTACCCAAAGTTTCCTTGTTTTTACACTAACCTGGTAAAAAATAATCCAAAAAAAAAAACCCAACCATTTCAAACGTAGCAAATTCAATATGAGTGAACCAAGACATTATTAACCGTAAACGAGCATGCTTATCGGAATTTATATTAATTTTACTTGCATGAGGCTATGGAAAACAAATCAGTAGATAAAAAAAGCTTTTTGTACATAAACATATTAGTAACACACATTTCAATTCTTCTTAGTAATAACATAATACATAGGAAAAAGATTTACAAAGGTTTTAACGACAACCATCAAATTATTGATTTAAGATCACAATAATAAACATAGCTTCAATAGTTTGATAAAGGACAGAATATAATTGATACGCAAAGGTTTCTGCGATAAATACCAAATATCTTGAATTCATAGTATGCATGGAGTCTATTGCGAGTCCAATAATTCTATCAGTTTTCCATCTTACTGAGTCTTTTGCTTTCATGAATATATATTAGTCTATCAAGTTTTCTTTTAAACATATGTTAATTGCTGTCGTATTATTTTGTTCTAATGATAATAACTTTTTTATAATTATATAGAATTTGTTAACTAGATTAATAAAGTACTATGTTATTTTCATCGATTCCCTTAAAATATCAAATAAAATAAAATCAATATCTAAATTTAGTTTTATTTGGTTTTTTTTCCTCAAATAGCCAGGTCATTTCAATATTTTGATATTATAGAATTTCTATTGATACTAACCATCCACACTCATAACCGCGCTTGTTTGTATCTATCACGTTTAATGTTTTCATGAGAAATTTGTTCGGGCCTAAAATTCTAAATCATTCAGACATTTTTTTATTTTTTTAAAAAATGTCTTATTTGCAGAAATTAAAACTTGATACTTAAGGCAATTAGTGTTGATGTACTGTTTATCTCAAAGTTATCATAGGTAATACAATTTCCATGTTCTTCTAACAAGTTATTCAGCACCCAATTCATTTCTACTCGGATATTTATATAAAATCTGTATTTTATTATTCCTTCATACATTGAATGTATTAGTTTCAAATTTATCTTGTATATCTTAAAGATATTTCAAAACATTATATACTTCATTGCAAACTGAATTTTTCAGCTTTATATAAAGGCCAAGAAATGGCCTTTTAACATATTCAAAAATCGAAAAGAGATTAAGTTTCCCAAGTTTGGAATAATTTCCATTAATTTGTCTTATCCAGGTTAATAAAAAAAAAGTATTTAGTTTTCAATAATGTTTTTTTTTTATTTTCAGAGATCCTGTACATTTGAGTTATGATTAAGTTTCTCTTTTAACTTTATGTGGTCTGGTCTATACCAAATATAACTACTACCTACATCTCATTTGTTTCTTAAAATAGTTCTAGCATACATATATCTCATTTGATATTATGATAGTTACAGATCGCTTATATGTACCTGCTACTGAAATAACATATCTGTTTGTCACCAGTCTATCGTAAGCACAGCTATCGCGACCAAAATCTGTATCATCACCACCACTGTTCCCTGTAGCAAACACATAGACAGATCCAAGACCACCTCTACCCTGAATGATAAATAAAAAAAACCTAAACGAAAAATATCTGATGTGAAAGTAGCATCCGCCATTTTCTCTTGTGACACTAGTTTTACTGTATTTCATTTAATGTATTTTAGAAGCGGGTTTATAGCGAAATAGCATATCTATTCACAGGAGTCATTTCTAGTTCAGTATTTATAGTTATATGATTTTTAGATTGGGAATAGTTATTAGAGCAATGTTCCTTTACTTTGTGTGTGCGTTATACAGTTCGTGTACTAATTTTGTGTCATGGATACAAACCATATATCCTTTGTGTTATCTATCATACATGAATTCATAAAATATTACTGCAATTGTATTTGCTACTGCTTAACATTTTGGAATACATCATATTTGAAACTTCAGGAAAATTTCACTTTAGTATTACATATCAATTAGGTAAAACATGACTGTCGCTACCACACACCTTAATTGTTGATTATTGAATTTCCTTTTATCTCATAGATATATGCAGTAACAATGAAGTAATACATGGTTCGGTAAAATTATAAACTGCTTAGAGTTTGTAACAAATTACTTTTTTCTTTTGAACAGACGACTTGCACCTTTTGTACATACACATACATTTCGAAAAAAACATGTTTATATTATGCATTATTGAAGAACGTTATTGCTATACATTCTCTTGTTTTCTTCGTTCAACACTTTTCTTTTTTCATTTGTTTCAATGAGAACAAAGAACATTTTAAAAGTCGCTGTGTTTGTTACGGGTTACTTAAAAATTGCCTTACGAATTTCGTTCCCCTTTTGAAAGACTCTTCTTGTTGTGTAAGTAATGGATATGTCACGGTTCCAGTATGGAAATTTGCAAAACTGCTTGAATACACATCAATTATATTCATATGATGAGTAAGTGCTTCCACGTCTAACGTCTTAAACATTGAACTCGAGGCTACCTTTATATCTATAAAGGATCAAACATATCTAAAACGCCCATGCAAAATAGGTTTATCATCTAAAACATATAAAATAATTAAATTGAGTTTCCTTGATTCATGCATCAATTGTGTTTTCAATATTCTTTACCCTGGTTTGATTGAGCATGTAATAAAAGCGGAATATCCAATGACATTAAACAAAATGTATGATCATTATTTATAAATATGTTCAAGAAATATCTTAATGTATGGACGAGTCCGTTTGTAGATTTTCGATATGTCTTGAAGTGTACCACTTTCTCACATGTACGCTTCAAAACCAGTTTTAAAACAGTACAACATGTCATGTATTTCACTTGTGCTTCCAATATATAAAACTAACCACACGAGAAAAAAATACCTAAATGTGAGCTGTGGTGCTCAATCTAAAAAATAAGACAAGGGGGTTAGGCAAGATAAAATTGACACCGCCTACCAATTATGTGAAGGAACTTTGGTAATTCATTCTTCAATAACTCTCTTTAGAATTCTATCCGCACTGCATATTGCAAACTTGTGTGATTTTTCTAATTCTTAAAGACATACCATATGGGTTTGATCCAACAGCGATTTTTTACGAACACTCTCAAAGAGAATACTTTATACACGATCAACTAAAATATGTAATAATGATATACCTTCGTGTGTTACTTTAAGAAATAACGGTTTTGAAATGTAAAATATTCGCTAGAAATTTATAATCTTTTTTTATTCTATTCTTTAGGACTTATTCCTAATCACTTTGTTCGGAAAGATAAAGACTCCTGGTTTTTTTTAATTTAAAACATCTTCTATGTATTAGTAATCTCTAAATTGGCGTAACAACTGTATTGAAATAGTTTATATTTATTAAATTTTCATGATTTCAGGTTTAAACGGACATATTTCATGCTATATATTTATTTAAATTTGAAAACCTTCATCAGTGAATTATTTATAAAGCAATTGTTTAAACAATCTTCCAAAAAAAGTAAGTCAAATATAATTTGACAAAAAAAAACTTGGTTCAATGATTAGTTTCCAGCTAATCATCAAATTAGTTAGAAAATATATCATTTCCATATATGTGAAATTTGAGGGCGCATAAATAACAACTAACGTCAGCGACGTTATTACCTTCTCTGTTGCTATAAAGTAATCAATATATATATATATCACATTTCTGAGAGGGTGATAGAGCACATTGTTACCTCGGGAAAACATTGTCAACCGCGGCGAAGCCAAGGTTGTTAGTGATTTTTCGAGGGTTACCAATCTGCTCTATCACCTTCTCAGCCATGTGTTATTTAATTTATCATACTGATTGTCCTATCATTATTGTCATTTACAGATTAATTTTATATTAAAATTATTTTCTATGACGTCACGTGAATAACAAAGTTATGGGTATTAGAAAAAAAAAAGCTAGGCAAGATGTTTTATTTTTTTTATTTTGACAGTCAAATAATAAACTCTGAGTCAAAACGTAGAACTTAAGTATTGTATTTAATTACTTGATGTGATTTCAATTCATTGTCTTTTAAATTATCGATTTTTAATTGGTTTAGACGAGAGGGTAACATTCAAAACAATTGTCACCCGCTCAGCCATGTGATAGAGTAAATTAACACCCTCGTATTAGCCAATCAAAATATGGCATTTTAACATGGAGTATAATAATGTACATTGTCATTTCTGGCTTATGTTTAACCTTTAAAGAAAAAGCATCGACAAATGTTATCTTTTATATGGTCTTAGTAAATATATAATACAGATATTTTCAGCTCGTGTTAACTGAAATGACTATTTGTTTGACAGTGGTGATATCGAAGAACACAGTGACATGATATAGACAATAAATTGTGGAGTAAGCTACTGATGTGCGAAAGACGTGGCAAACTGTTGTTGATGTTGCCATGTTCGCAGTGAATTTTTTTGTGTAATAATATAGTAGTATCATCCTTTTTCTGCTGCTTTATGTCACAATTCTAATTAGATTTAAAAAACAACTGTTTCATCTAGGTAAAATGTCATTATTTTGAAACTTGCGTTAAAAGGGACTCCACTGATATCGTACCAGGTGAAAACATATAAGATCACATTACCTCGTGTCGAATTCTTACTTTTCGACTCAGAAAGAACAACATCAAAATCAACCTTTTAAAACTTAACCAAAATAAGAAAATAGTCATTTGCGGTCCCCCTAACGTAAGCATTGCTAGAATGTGCAGGAATTTTCCATGTCGTTTGATTAACATCTTAATATATATTGCTCGTGATATACAGAAGGGTTGTTTTTTGTTTGTGGGTTATCAATTTGACTATTCATCTGTGAATGCTAAATATACAAAAAATACTTTTCAATGCAGAGTTATATTGATTAAATCAGTGGCTGAAGTTATCAACCAGACACTTAAATCACAAAGTTAAATGAAACTGACAACAACATGAAAAAACAAAACTGTGATACAAATGGAAATCGATACCAATAAAGTTAGATTCCTTCAATGGCCTTACAAAAAAGACTTAGATTATAACATTAAAAATGAACTATTGTCCACTGTCCCAGGTAAGGGGATGGTTGGGATCCCGCAAACATGTTTAACCCCGCCTAATTCTATATGTATGTGCCTGTCCCAAGTCAGGAGCCTGTAATTCAGTGGTTTTCGTTTGTTAAGGTGTTACATATTTGTTTTTCGTTCAATTTTTGTACATAAATTAGGCTGTTAGCTGTCTCGTTTGAATTGTTTTACATCGTCATTTCGGGGCCTTTTATAGCTGACTGTGCGGTATGGGCTTTGCTCATTGTTGATGACCGTACGTTGACCTATAGTTGTAAATTTCTGTGTCATTTTGATCTCTTTTGGATAGTTGTCTCATTGACAATCATACCACATCTTCTTTTTTATATAACAAAACGATGCATTCGTTTTCTTTAATAGTTTATTTTGTGAGTATCATTGTTTTAAAAAAGATGATTAAAAGTTTAGTAAACCAGATACATTGTCATTTACAGAGGATGTATAATAAGAGTTCCTATTCTTGTTGTGAACTAAATTTAAGGCTGGATGTCAGGTTTATAATATCTTATCATAAGCCCTCTATGTTTGACTTTCAAAACACTAGTACGTATAGTTTGAACTATATACCTTACCTGCTATTTCTGAACCAAATGCTATTCCAACAGTTTGATTGCCATTTTTCAAAGCCCCAATTATACCAGCCACTCGAGTTCCATGTCTGTAAAAATAATTGTAAATTTACCAGACAAGTAATCTTAATTGTCATAAAGAATAAATAAAGCTGGTGAGAGAAATAAACAAAAATTAAATAACAGATATAAATAAAACCCTTTCAACCATTAGTTCATCGTTCCTCATTCAATATAAATTTTAAAAAGGAATCAAGACCTTGTGATTATAAAATCTTTGTTGGATTGAAAGTCATCAACATCAAATTAGAAGTTGTGGATTGATTGTCAAGGTAACAACAATCCACGAGACCGTATGACGTAAAAGTTGCCAATTATAAATTACAGTACGGTGATCAAGTATGAGCAAAACTTATACAGTATAATTAAATTAAATTAAATACAAATGTAAACCATTCAAACGATATTTTAACGGCCTGATTATTTACAGACCAACAAATGAAAACAGATATGAAATAAATAGTATGAGCTACAATTATGTGAGTGATATTTTTATTTTGAAAATATAAACGAAATTATTGTTCTGTCAAAAGATTTGAATATTTATTATTAAAAAGACAATATGATTGTAGAAAAGACAACTACTGACTTTAAGCCCAACACAGGTTCGAAAATATTTTCAACAATTCAAACCAAACCAAACCAATTTCAAGCTTTTCTTATCCACAAATAATGTCTCATTACGCCATAATGAACTTACATAAACGCTATGAGTAAAATCGACATATTGGATTACATATTTCCCTTGCCTTGAAACCATTAATTAACTCCCCATGAGAATTATAGACTTTGAATGATATTTTACTAAATTAAATTGATATCTTTTTTGGTGTCTTTCACGAAAACCACACATGAACAGAAACTATTACACAGATATACAAAAGTACCCCGTAATATGTAAGAATATTTTGAGGAATTTATTACTTGTCTAAAATCGGCCATCGACACATCTGTTTGTTATTTGTAACTATCTGATGAGTCAATATAGTTTTATTGCTACCAAGAAAGCTATATCATCAAGGGTCATAGTGGTTCATTATAAATCTGTCCTTCTTCCTTCATACACTTCACGAAATTATAGTGGAGCTTCTTCGAATTTATGTGTAAGATGACAGCGATCATGTCGTGACTACAATCTCGTCTTTTTCTCTACGATTGTGACACTATCCAGTGACATTGTGTCAATACTTTGTAAATTAAGTGTTTTATCGTTATCATTTTTCCATGGTGTTTTCTGTTTTTATTGGGCATGATTTTTTATTTCTCCTTGGTAAGGTCTGTCAATTGTTCTCAGATTGCTAATATGAAAATTTTGTTCGAAACGTATAAGTCTATTAAACTTTTTGATCTGATGTAACCTTCTGTCCAGGCGTCGTTGTAAACGCGAATTGCACATAAAATCTACACAACTTTTTTTATTAGGCTTATTAGTCTAATGATCCACCAACATTACAGTGTATTATAAAACTTACTTGAAAGAATTTATTGTTCCTGTCTTGGCATCACCAAAACTAATCGCTCTGTTCTGCAAAATAAATTAATATTAATATTTTCATTTACAAAAATGAGATTTCACATTTTTACAACACGTTAATCATGTTAAACTTTTTTTTTAATCTTAAATAGGATTTAAAATAGCCCACCAATAAAGGTTAAATGCTGGTTTTAATACAAGCATCGAGCAGTCGTGATCAAAACTATTTCAGATAAAAATTAATTTCACAAAAATACTGAATTCCGAGAGGAAAATTCAAAAAGGAAAGTCCCTTATCCAATGTCAAAATCAAAAGCTCAACACATCAAACGAATGAATATCAACTGTCCGGTCTTGGCACAGATATTTTCCTATGTAGAAAACGGTGGATTAAACCTGGTTTTAAAGCTAGCTTAATCTCTCACTTGTATGACAGTCGCTTAAATTTTTTTTATTGACAACGATGTGTGAACAAAACAAACAGACATAATAGGTAAAAATGTCAAAAATAGAGGTACAGAGATTCTTTTGCGCGAGGTGAGAGTTAAAAATATTCTTACAATCCAAGGGTCAGTATCGCTACAGGCTCATTTTGAGTTCCATGTCGTTTTAATTTGTTACTTGAATGCTAAAATATAAGATTTTCAATTTTCGGCATGAGAGTAATTTGAATTATGGTTTTTGTTTGTAAATTCGTTACAGTTTAGAAGAGTTATATACAAATATTTCCTATAAACAATAATAATTCACTTCTAGATATATTGTAAACCATTTAAGCCAGTACTAGACTACAGTGAAATTATCAAGAGCCTATCTGAAGCGACGACATACTACAGATGAGTATTCACATCAAATTCATATGGGCTGTTGATATTCATGAAAGGGGTTATACTATATGTTTACCAAAATAAACTTGTAGTCGCATAAATTGTCTACTTACAATATTTAAATCAAAATGATCTTGAATGCCTTTGTCAACTACACCAACAGTAACCCCAGTTCCATTGACACAACTTTTCCATGCCGGTAGTACGTTCATATCATATTTATCGGTTTCAGATTTATTCTAAATTAAGACATTAAATAAATTTATTACAGCTAAATCTGGAAATAAACTCATCGAAAATACCAGTCTAGTAATTGGAGAGGTCAGACGTGTGTTTCGTAAACATAAGACTCATAAGTAACACTCAAAAAAATAAAAATCTAAAATATGTACGATGTTAAAGAGCAACAGAACTTGATAAAAACTAGTTTTTTTTTTTGCTTTATTTCACTTTACTTTGGGTAACACAATTTTTTAGATAAAAAAAAAATACGAAAGATGACGAACATTTGTTCGATTTAAATTGTACGACTTAGAAGATTATAGTAGAATCAGATTTACATGATTTATTTTGCATCATAATCATACTGATGAAGGATATCTGTTATCCAAAATATTTATATACAGACAATTACATTAAACTTTCCCTTTTTAAATATTGAAGTTTTGTACACTTTATAAGTGTTTATATTTATATATGCGTGTGTTACACAGTTATGAAGGTTTTTTTTCATTGCGCTAAATCGACCGACAAAAGGTTTACGTTTAGTATGTTTATGATCTTGTCCGATATTCTATGATATCAATGTGAAGAAAGCTCGATAATCTATTCGTAATATACTAACAAAAGTATCCTTTGTTTGAACTGGAACTGATTGCACTATATTTGTAAGACAATCTTGATTTTTCTATACTTTGTGAGTTAGTTAAATTTCATATTAAACCATAATTTGCATCAGTATATACCAACAGATAAAATTTGATGAAAAGGTTTTTTTCCATTATACTAGTCATGTGCTTAATTGCATCATAGGCATATACATTCTACTATATGTTTCTGTGTGGAAAAAAATAGTTTTTGTTAAGGTCATATGAAACGAGTGACTGGTGAAAAATAATGTTTATCCAATTCTTGAACGAATGCATGTATATATCATAAACTAAGTGTTCTATGCACGATTTTATCATTTTTTACGCAAATATATCTAATAATCGTCAATTTTTTTTCTCTCTGTCTGTTATGATATAAAAGATATTGTAGCTAATTAAATGCATTGTTTTGACTCCGAAGTTTACCCATGTCACCTTATAGTAAACAATCAACAAAAAGCATGGATATTGAGCACGTGTTTAACATGTACAATCAGATAATAGTTTATTTCAGTGACAGACCCATGCGTATTGCGATCACCGGATTTTTACGAGGAGGGTCACGCTAAGATAACTTTCCATACGGAAAACATGTTGGCAAATTGCTTCCTAGAAGCAAGCAATTAAAAAACAGTAAACTTCTTCTAAATGTGGACATATAAGAAAATCTTCAGAAAAAAGTATATGTACATAAGACTTTAGTTAGTTTAATAATGAAAACTATCCATTTTGTTATAAAAAAAAAACATATGCATCATTGTTTTTAATTTGAGGTTTCATATGACTTTTAGCAACTTGTTCGTTCCAAAGGAAGATTTTTAGAGCCATGACAATGAAGAAATGTATGACGTATTGTTTAAATAGATATTCTATATACAGGTTTGTCGTCAATTTCAAAAATTAGAATAGCAATTTTGTTTATTTCAAACAATGCATCAACAAATGTTGTATGTTATATTTACGATGAGACATCATTCAATGCATTGTTAATTCTTTTCTATTCTTTACAAATAAACAAAGCCGGTTTATCATTTTGAATAAATATATATGATCAGTCACTGTAAGCAGAAAGAAATACAAGTTCATTTTTATACACCTCGTGAAATATTTCTAGGTAAAACGTTTTGAAACTATATCATGTATATCATGTATATTGCTATGTTCCTATTGAGTTTCATAGAATGATAGGCATAGACCATGTCTCTCTCGTATCTCAATATCATGTTTGTGCATTCTATATAGTCGATGTGCATTAGAAGTTGACTTTGCGAACCACATATTAAGCGAGACGCATATGTTTTGTATTTTAGTGAGAACAAATATATGCTCTTCCAGCAAAGTGAATAAACACTAAACAATGGAAAATGTTTTGCATTTTTTACTGTTTAATTTGATTTATGTTCGTACACATTTCTCGTCAATACCGTTGTTGAAATTTTATATCTTGATTAATTTGTGTTTCATAACAATTTCCAGGCAAAATGAAATATTTCTAATAACATATAGAAAAAAGTGTGTTCAATTTTAATATGGAAATCAATGAAAAAGAAATGGAATTTTACGACAGTAATCAATAGAAACATTTCATTTTTTTTAATTGGCAGACAGGAACCTTTTTATGTTGTGTTTCTGTTGTGTCGTAGTTCTCCTCTTATATTTGATTTGTTTTTCTCAGTTTAAGTTTGTAACCCGGATTTTTTTTTCAATCGATATATGAATTTCGAACAGCGGTATACTACTGTTGTTTTTATTTATCCCCACGAGGTTCCATGGGGATAACATACTTACCAGGTACCACTCTAAAGGCCATAATTCGTCTTTAATATAAGTTGCACATGTATCGGCCATAACATACTGAAACAATAATAATTATAATAATGATGATATTGAAATAATAGTGACATTGTTAAATTGCTGGGTCTTCCAAATGCACCACGAAACCGGTTTCTAAATCATAAACATATATTTTATCAGCAATCAAAGCCGGGCTTCAAAGTTATTGTGAAACTGCCTATTCTAGAGGTGGCGTGAACCAGATATGGATACTAAAAAATTCCAAAGTTCGTTTAGAGTACATACAATCTAAGAGTCTCTCGTCTTCCGATAGTATTAAAACATTTGACTTTTCTACACTTTACACAAGCATATCCCATTCCAAACTAAAAGACAAATTGAAAGAGTGGTATTGCTTTGCTTCATAAAAATAAATGTTCATCGTAGAAACAAGTATCTTGTTTTGGGGAGGGATAAATCCTACTTTTTAAAGAATAACTCTGATTCAAACAAAAATTTCTTTAAAACTGACATTGGAGGACGTGTTTTCAACAGACTGTCGGCATTCCATTGGGAACAAATTGTTCTTGCCGATTTGTTCCTTTATCATTATGAGGTTGACTTCATACAGAAACTTCTTAGGAAGAAAGATAAGAAGTTAGCAATATCATTTAACTTTACGTTGCGCTATATAGATGAGGTTCTCTCACTAAATAGTTCAAAATTGGACGCCTATGTTGAACTAATCTATCCCATCGAACTGGAGAAAAAGGACACAACAGATAGACTCAAGTCAGCCTCATATCTTTACCTACTTCTAGAAATTGACAATGAGAGTTGGTCGAAAATAACACTTTACGACAAAAGAGATGATTTCAGCTTCCTAATTGTGAACTTTCCATTTCTATGAGTAACTTTCCAGCAGTGCCTGCATACGGAGTATATATCTCCCCATTGATATGATATTCCCGGGCTTTTATTTCCTATCATGATTTACTTGATAGAGGGTTGCTGCTCACTGGGAAGCTATAAAACCAAGAGTTCCAAAAAAGGTCAAGATGAAATCATCACTTAGTACATTTTACAGACGCCATCACGAGTTGGTTGACCGTTATGCAATAACCGTTTTACAGGTGATACGGACATGTTCTTTATGTCGTAACTACAATCCACTTCCCTTTTCACTACGAATGTGACCTACCGAATTATACTATTTACTGGGTTTGTAATGACATGAGCAACACGACGGGTGCCACATGTAGAGCAGGATCTGCTTACCCTTCCGGAGCACCTGATATTACCCCCAGTTTTGGTGGGGTTCGTGATGCTTAGTATTTAGTTTTCAATTGTGTTTTGTGTACTTTTATTTGTCTGTTTGTCTTTTTTTTTTAACCATGGCGTTGTCATTTTATTTTCAATGTATGAGTTTAAATGTCCCTCTGGTATCTTTGGCCCCTCTTTTATAGATGAAAATTTGTTTAATTCACCAAACGTTCTATTTATCTGTTAAAGAATTATCGATTGAAGGCCAAAGCAATTATGAATTTGGAATTCACTTTAAATGAAGTTCCGATACGGTTCATTTCTTAGTATAAGTTGAGGTTCACGTGTAATGTCATCATTTAGAGGCATCTACTTCTTTTGCGATAAATTTCGATCCTTCCTTTATCATTTCCAATACGTTTTAAGTATCTTACCTGCCATTCTTGATTAGTCCTGTAATTATATAAAAACGAATAAATAAATATCAGCTATATCATATATCTAACCAATGTAAATATTCGGTATGCTTCACAGCGAAAAACAATAACTATATATTGTGGCTGTAATTACCAGCAGTCCTTTTATTTGACATGAAATATCATTGATAAGTTTGGGTGGTTTTTTTTTAAATATTGAGAGTTTTCTACCGCCAGGTTTAGATTGACATATTGGCAGACCTTTGTTTATTTTTTTATATTTTTCAGTTTTTAATGCATGTCCAATTCGTATTTGATTTATCCTTTTAACTATTTTGGTTCGAGCGCCGCTTAGGATTTAGATGTTGATGAAAAGTACGTTTGTATTGCTAAATTACAACCCTTTGTTTATTTCTGTCTATTTTTCTACGAGAAATGCAAAATGTGAATGTATTTGATAGTATTTACCATACTTTTCATCGCCCATGAACAGTTGTACATAAATGTCAGTAAAACAAATCAGATTAAAACATATATATTTATAAAAGTAAGTTAAAATTGCACTTACAAACTGCACAAATAAACAGTAATAATCCATGTCTTTCCACCTGAGAAAATTATTTCCATATGGGATTTGTTTCAGTGCAATGAATGACTGTAAATTGTGTTTCTTCAGGCATTAAGACATTTTTCAGAAAAAGAAACCAGGAGATGCTGTGAACGATCACCAGCCTTTTTGTTTGTGCTAACCTATCCTAAAACATGCAAAATAAGACATAAAACTATTGAATTATAAATATTTACTTTATACTAACGTTTAAAAAATTTAAAAGAATAGTGTGTTTCTGAAACCTTTTATTTCATAGTTTTCTGATTTCTCTCATTATAAGATATAACGTTAATGCTATAAATATGGAGATATGTTCGGAGCCTGTAACCCTTTTTTTTCTATTTTATTTTTTTCTGAAAACCTGATATATCATGATTTTATTTATAAATAAATATCATTTGTTTTTAATTCCTATAAAAAGAACACTGTTTAACGAATAAAATTGAAAAACAAATGCGCTGTTTTCGTAGAAAATCTTTTCACAGAAGAAAAAATCCTCCTAGAATGAAACTACTTTTAACCTATTCAATCACATAAAATTTATCTGACTCTAATAAAGTAATAGCCATTTTCTGCAATGTAAAAGCCTACTGGTAATATGATATGTCTCTAAAGGAAAGCGAAATAAGACAATGCTCTTTTATGGACAAAGTGTTATACTCTTGGAAATTGACGGAATAGTTTGTATAGTACAAAATATATGTCGGGATTATGTCAATGTTCTAAATGTGTATTGAGTTTCTCCTTTTTGGTCTGTAAAGCACAATATTAAAGTAATAACAAATGTATATCAAGGAAAAATGATGATAATGTGCTTTTATCGCTATTTTGTGCATTTTTCCTTTGATCTTTTTTTGTGATAATTTTCATATCATGCTACTCGCTTGATATGGAAAATTATCGCTAGAAACTAAGCATGCACGTGGCGTTGCTAACGAAATTGACATGAAATTGACATGAAATTGACAACGTCATCATAGGTAAAATAGCGATAAAAAGATTATCAGTGTTCATCTCAACTCGATTGCCTTTCTCGCTTTCGCCGACCCGGTTCAAGCGAGAAAAACAATCTCGTTGAGATGACCACCGATAATCTATAAATATATCTATTGTATGATTTATAGGGTAAATTAACATTTCAAATGAATCCTCAGTCCAGTTTGTTCTGATATATTTGAAGCTCATTAAAATATTCATAGAGATTTTCTTGTATTAAAAAATCGGGTTTTAATATAAGTTTTATAGGAGCTGTTCGCTTTCAAATAAACACTGTAATCATAAGTTTCATGATATGCCAAAGACACCACAAATTATGATCAGTTGTTAATGACCATTATACCTACCTTGTGTACAATAATATAAGTATGTGCATGCAGTGGGACTGTTCTTATACACATGAGGTTACATGTTAAACCATATGCATACAATACATGCAATATTTGCTTAGAGAGTCTTACAATTAAATTTACAACATTAATGGAACCATTTTTACTGCACCAGATGCATATTTGACAATTAATGTATTTAAAGTGATGCTGTTGGTAAAATTCTTAGAACCAACATTACAGAGCTGATAAATAAAAAAAGACCAAAAGTAAAGTTAAAGAGAAGGAATATGGGTTATGCATGAAAGAGAACCATTACTTCATAATCTAAAATGCCTTTCAAAATAGGATATGCCAGCATTTGTTATGACTTGGCGCCATTTGTCGTCCTTCCACGTTATTATAAATCAACTCCTATACTCCATGACTAATGAGTAGCTTATATATGCCCTCTTAAAATGAGACATCGTATATATGTAAATTAAATTGTTTTATAACCACATAACTTGCTCTATCGCGCTAACGTATAGAATTGTAATAACTGTAAATATAGACAATGCAATTATCCATAGGAACTCCTTTTACGGCTAAAATGAACCGATTTTAAACAGAAGTTTGGTAAAATATGTATCCTAGAATTGCTCATATGCACTACTTTTGTTTTTAAAGGTAAAATATATAGGGCTGTGTGGCATGTTTTCAACATTTATATGTCCCCAACTTCTAAGAGTTTAAAATTATACTACGATTCTGTACCGCCCCTCCCTTCATTTTAGGTCCTATTCAGAATTCAAGGCGGCAACTTTTTATGTTTATGTATACTGTTAACATTCCAAAGGTTATGTCTCTATAAGCAACACAGAAATCATATCTGGGAACCAGTACGTAAACAAAACAAAATATCTCTGAATATTTTACATCTCCACAAAAGAGGCATTGTTTGTCAAACAGCTGTATTTGCAAAGTGTAACCTGTAGGACCTTAATTGGAATAAAAACATAATAAGCTTTGTTTTTAATCTAAATATAAATATTCACCGTTTTACATTGCATTTTTGTCGAAAAATATACACACCCACCTGATTTTTTTTTGTAAACATGATAATCATCAAAGCATCGACGGTTCTGTAATCCAGCCATTGTTAGTTAGAGTATAGTAAGTTGAAACAAACATTACAACTTCGGATAAGAAATTTTAGTCCAAAATGTTTTAACTTGTTTGTAAACACTTTTAACAGAAAATAACAAAGTATATGTGAAAACAGACAACACAAGAATTGAGTTGTAGAATATAGAATTTATGATTTTCTTATTCCAGGCATATTGACCTAAGTCGTATTTGACAAAACGTTTTGGAATTTTGGGTCACCAATGTTCTTCAACTTTGTACTTGTTTTGCTTTTTCTACCTATTTTGATCTGACCGTCACTGATGAGTCTTATGTAGATGAAACGTGCGTCTGGTGTATTAAATTATAAGCCTGGTACATTTGATAAATATATGACATAATTTTCAATAATATTCCACAAAGTATTTTTCCTCTTTAAAATCACCCTTTTTTATCATGAAATAAATGTACTATATTAAGGTACTTCTAACAATCAAAGTAAGTGAAATCACTGATGGAAAAGCTGAAAGAGTTGTGTGAATAATTTCAAATCATACTCTCAGTTAATATGGGGATAAATAAACTCATCATAGATACCAGGACTAAATTTGGTATATACGCCAGACGCGCGTTTCGTCTACAAAAGACTCATCAGTGACGCTCGAATCCAAATAGTTTAAAAAAGCCAAATAAAGTACAAAGTTGAAGAGCATTGAGATCCAAAGATAAGGTAGCTGTTCGGTCAATATATTCCTAATTTAAATGCAAATAGCATGTCAAAAGATAACAGTTGTTAAAGTCATATGAAACGAGTGACTGGTGAAAAATAATGTTTATCTAATTCTTGAACCAATGCATGTATATATCATTAACTTAGTCTTCTGTGCACGATTTTATCATTTATTACGCAAAGGTATCGAATAATCGTCATTTTTTTTTCTCTCTGTTTGTTATGATGTGAAAATATGGCTGCTCATTACTTATCGTGTTTGAAGCAGAAGTTTACCGATTGTCACCTTATAGCAAACAATCAACAAAGAAAGCATGGATATTGAGCACGTGTTTAACATGTACAATCAGATAATAGTTTATTTCAGTGACAGATCCATGCGTATTGCGATCACCGGGTTTTTGCGAGGAGGGTCACGCTTATGTCAGTTTGCATACGGAAAATATGTCGGTAAATTGCTTCCTGGAATTACAAGCAATTACAAAAAGTAAACTTCTTCTAAAAGTGGACAAATAAAAGAATTTTCTTCAGAAAAAAGTATATGTACATAAGTTTAAGAATGAAAACTATCCATTTTGTTATATGCATCATATTTTTTTATTTGAGGTTTCATATGACTGTAATTAAAATTGTATATAAAATGTCTGTAAGCCAGTAAAACAAAGTTAGTTTTATGATATGTCTTCAACTTAGATTCCTGTACTATCTCGTAGTCCGGAGTGATCACATAGATCCAGGATGGCTAAATCAATCAAAATAATATCTTTACTCAAATTGGTCGACTTATTAGTATTCCATAATCTTAGACTCTACATTGAGGCTCTGACAATAATCAACCCGAACAGGTATTACGAATTATAGAGATTGCAGGACAAGAATTTGTTAGATTAAAACACTTTGTGCCTTGACAAAGTATGTATCCTTACATACATGTTGTCAAGCTAGTACTGAAAGTCAAACTTTGTTGATGTTTTAATTTTTTTCTGTGTTTTTAAAAGATTGTTTAAACAAATGACAATTTATGTCAACGTATCTTTACGAGATAAGAAATAGCTCTGTTCACTAGAATAGATAACTTAAGTATGCATTAAGTAATTTGTTAAAATGCAGGTTATCAGTTATCACTATGAACTATATTGTTGGTTCTTATACGTGTACGGATACGTTTGTTAAAAAACAAAAAAACCCAAATATATTGATTTAACGTTAACAAAAATATGTGTTTCCAGGATACACTGAATAATTGAAAGAATGGTTTTAACATTGCAAAGTATCTAGTGTATATAACCATACAATTTAGATTGTCGTCAGGTACCGGTAGCAATGAAATAAATTAAATATGTTTAAAGTCATATGAAATTTCAAAAATGATGCATATGTTTTTTTTTTATTTCTAAATGGCTAGTTTTTATCATAAAACTTATATACATCAACTTTGTTTAGAAGAAAATTATTTAATTTGTCCAAACGTTAACATCGCTCCGTCATCTGAATAAACCGTATATATCTTACTGTACATGTTATGCACGTGCTTACCTGAATATTGATGCTTCGTTGTTGATTGTTTACAAAGGTGTCATTCCGTAAACAACGGCTTCAAAACACGGCCATTACCACCTGTCATATTTTTTACAACAACACTGACTAAGTGAAATATTTGCATGTTTGCATTTGTATTCTTGTCTATCATTTTTTCTAATATTCTTTGTCTATATGCCTTTTTATATTTCTTTGTTACATATTTGTTTGTTTTTATAGTGGTTAAGATTATAACACAATGTTGACTGATACGTCCTCATTTTTGACATTTCTACCTATTTGGTCTGTTTGTTATGTTCACACGTCTTGTCAATATAATGGAATTTTAACCGACTGTCATACAAGTGAGGGTTTAGCTAGCTATAAAATCAGGTTTAATCCACCGTTTTATACAGAAGAAAATGTCTGTACTAAGTCGCGAATATTACAATTGTTATTCATTCGTTTGAAGTGTTTGAGCTTTTGATTTTACCATTTGATTACGGACTTTCCTCGTATTCGGTAGTTTTGCTATTCAACTTTTTCTTAATATTTTAGGTCACTTTCTCCGTATTTTGCTGATTTTTTATGTCATACTAACTAAAGATTTTTTTTTATATTATTATTCATTATAAACAGGTATATTCGAATATAATTCCTTTGTAAGTTTCGTCTGAAATCTTTTTATATTATATATAAAAGTAAATAAATGTTGAATGTGTCCATAGGGAGACAGCTAGCATTAAACATAATAAAGGGACATACCTCAAGAACTATAAAATTAACCCTTATAAAATTGCAACTTAAACTGAGTTAAGTGGTCATATGCTTTAGACGTACAGACGGACAAGGGTAAACTTATTGCCCCTTCCGATACGGCGGAGTCATAAAATCGTATTGTCATATTTGTAAACAATACAAAGAAGTAAATACTTTTGCTTAAGAAGGAAATCTGATAAAAGTTATGAAATTGATAAATTTTGAAAGGTAAGTACATATATATATTATGTATATGTCAGAAGAAAAATTTAAAAAGAAAAAAGATATCCGACACTCAAATGAATATTAACGGTACCGGACGTGCAGTTCGAATATAATGCCAGTCTCGTCAGTGATAATCGCGATTGCATGTTTAATCGCCTAAAACCTGATACAAACGTCGAAGAGCTGATAAAACAAAAAAGGTTCAAAAGTGTAGCCCAACCCGTGCAAGGATGTTAATTAATAGATTTGAAATACTTTTTTCATTTCCAAATCGAAGTAGAAGTGTTGCTTTACCATATCATTATTCTATCTTTTTTGGGGGGGATTTCAAATGACTAAACTTACCTTTAAAGAAGCTACTGTGATCGAGGACTTTTGTAATAATTCAAATGTAGTCTTTTTGCACCCTTTTTTATTTGTTTTCAAAGTTATCTATGACATCAAACAAAAACTAATCTTCTTTTTGTGTAAACACAGTTGATATCTAAGCGATACATGTACACATACACTGCAAGTTTTCAATGGTTAAAACCAATTCTAATTATCTAATAGAGGATATAAAAATGAATGTACAGCACCTATTGAAAATTAGTACAAATTTCATTAATGTATGTGTCTTGTGAAACTAATACATAAAGGTAAATAAAAGAGTAAATAAATGTTCAAACCTCCTGGTATGCTTGTCGATAGTTGTGACTGGTTGTTATCAGCAAATACATTAAACATTTACAGGTAGAAAGGCATAGTGTATCATATGGATTGGTTTATGTGTATTTGACGGATATAACTGTTGGGTCATTTGTAATATAGCTGTAAGAAAATTGAAAAAAAAATGTAGAAGGATCTAACTACAGCACAAACAACATTCCCCAAAAGACCAAAAAAGGTGAAAAGGTGTATTTTAACAAAACGCATTTGACTTATATATTATACAACTCGTCTAAACATCAACCAAACAATGTTAGATCTGTAAATTTCTTTCGCAAATTTTTTGTTCTTCCCTCGCCGGGATTCGAACCCATGCTACTAAGATATTGTGACACCAAAATCGCCTGCATTGTATCCGAGACATTCTAAACCACTCAACCACCTTGTCTTCATATACATATATATACATATATCAAAGTAAGTTTCTGAAAATAAACTAAGCATTTTTTTCTTTTTGAGAGTGAGAAGAATCAGGGACTTTCTATATTATACTTAGTATAGAAAGTCCCTGGCAGAATGTACAGTTTGGAGGTAATTTAATGATAGTTTAAAAACTTATTACATAATGAAAGCTTGTAATTCAGAATTAGTTTGTAATATTTAGATTGAAAATATATCTTATCGTAAAAATTATTATTATGGCAAAGGACCATACTACATTGATATGTTGCGACGTTATATATCGACTCCGCCATCATGTAAGATCTTGAAATACATATCGATTTGCAATAAGTGATGGCTGCATTCCTTTGAAGTTTTCTTTCTTAATGCGAATCCGTGTTAAAATCTGCATATTTATACCTTTGTATCCACCTCGATAGAAACTGACACATCTTAATTTTAATCTAACTGTAGCATTTCAAATGATGCATTGTCCTGGAAAAAAATGAGAGCATGCAACACATGTTTTATCTTTAGAAGAATTACGAGTGGACATGTGCAGATAGCAAAACAGAAAAAGATTTAGTCGATTTTCCTAACTTATGACATTTAGCATGTTTACAACAAAAACGCAATCTAACACTTTCTTCAACCTTATCAGGTTTATACAAGAATAAGAATAAGTATAAGAATATTTATTATTCCAATCAAGGGCCCTTGATGGGCAGCATAACATGTATACATAAAACAATACATCATGATTTGCACGTTTATAAAATACGTGAGACATGTTTCCAATGTTCATCCATCTGATGAGTTAAGCCTTTTTCAACTGATTTGTATTGTTCGTTCTTATGTTGTACTGTTATACCACTGTCCCAGGTTAGGGGCGGGTTGGGATCCCGCTAACATGTTTAACCCCGCCACATTCTGTTTGTATGTGCCTATCCCAAATCATGAGCCTGTAATATAGTGGTTGTCGTTTGTTTATGTGTTACATATTTGTTTTTCGTTCAAATTTTGTACTTAAATTATGCCGTTAGTTTTCTCGTTTGAATTGTTTTACATTGTCATTTCGGGGCCTTTTATAGCTGAATATGCGGTATGGGCTTTGCTCATTGTTGAAGGCCGTACGGTAACCTATAGTTGTAAATTTCTGTGTTATTTTGGTCTCTTGCGGGAATTGTCTAATTGACAATCATACCACGTCTTCTTTTTTTTTATATTAGAATAATGTTTTTAGGATCTAAACATCAATGTTGCACTGCAGAGAACAAAATAAGTGAAATATAAAAAATAAAGATGCGGTATGATTACCAATTATATATAGCAGTATTTAAAATGTAGATTAGGAAAACATACGATTAGATTGTGGTCGTTGTACATGCACCTGGAGATGACGCATTCTCAAAAAAATTTACGTGTCGTCCTAGTCATACATGTCATAGGTGTAAGGCTCGTAATCGATTATTTTTTAAAAAGTCAAATAGCAGTATCTAAATGTTTTACCAATGTCCGTGTGTTTGGTTTTAATTTTGATATTTTTTCTATGTAACTTCCAAAAATAAATATGCAAACAGTCTATAAAGTTGCGTAAAGATATGTTGAGAGACGATTAAAATTTACAAAGTTTGTGATTTTCCCTTTTTCGTACGTTTTAGGTGTTTAAAAGGATATTTGTCGGACAAAGCGGCATAACTCATAACTATTTTGGTGAAAACAAATGCATACAGTTACTATCTATGATTTTAAAACTGTGTAATGATGGTGGTTGAAAATAATAATTCATTTCGATTATTCGATATGTATTTATTTAATATGCAGATCGAATGCTTTTTGTCTCGCTTGACGGAGTCAAAAAAGCGAAACATAGGTATGCTGTTTCCGGCGTCGGCGTCGGCGGCGACGGCGGCGTCAACAATGTATTAGTTTGTGATTAGATATAGTTTATAGTAAACCACTAGTGGTAGGTCAAAGATAGTTGGTATGCAGTTGTGTATGTATTGGCACAACTCATTACAATGGAGATTATTTGGCCCCGTCCCCCTCAGTCATGGTCTATAATTTTTTACTTTTTTTCACTGTTTTTGCTTAGTTTTCGTGTATTAGTTTGTGATAAGGCCGGTTTATGGGGAATCCCTAGTGTTAAGTTAATGATAATTGGTATGCAGTTGTATTAGCAATGACATATCTCTTTTCCGTGGAAATTATTTGGCCCTGTCTCCTCAGTAATGGTCTATTGACTTTGATTTTTTTGCTTAGTTTTCACGTATTAGTTTGTGATTAGGTCGGTTTATGGTGAACTACTAAATTATGATAAGTCAATGGTATTTGGTATGACTTTACGCACGGTATTGGTGCCACTTATCGTCAAACTCCGGACAGTGATCGTTTCCGTTCCGGAACTGTTTTCCTTTACTCCATCATTAGTGTAGAGGGAAAACGGTAGTATTTAATTTTTCCCAGCATTAGGTTGGCCTTTTGTGTACCCAAGGCAGGTGAAGGAAGTCAAATTAGGAGCGCTGTGATTGGATGTAAGGGTACAATATATTTTTTATTTATCTATGAATAACTGCAGTGTGTATATTTACAATATAAATTTTAAAACCTATTGAAATATTTTCTAGAGAATTATTCGAAAAGACTTGCAAAATTTCATAAATTTGGTGCAAAATGACGGTGGGCATGGATAACATAAACAAGCTCCGTTGGAAGTTGGTCATGATACTATTTGGCTTTAATTTTTAAAACAGAGTAATAAAGTACTAACACAACATATAACTGTTTTATCCAGGTTTTTATCTTAAAAAGTGGTAAATTTAGAAAATGTTAACATTGTCGCCAATGGCAGAATAAATAGTACCGTTTTCCCTAGAGTAGTATTCGGGCCCGTATGCGGATCGGAACTGGAACTGCCGGGGAGTTTGACTTATCGTTACACGACGTTCCCTAATAAAACGACGATTTTGACGTTGTTCCACGGAAAGTTTCAAACGTTAACCTTATATTCTACTCATGTGAAAATACCGCTTAAAGTAAAGAGATGTTCGAAGTTGCTTCTTTATACGGTTTTATTTTTTCAAGCCGGTGCAAATGCAAAATTCCATTGAATGAAAACAATATTTTAGATACATGAACAATTTTTAATTTTTGCGAAGAATTGTCTGCAACAATAGCACAAAATGACAATTTGATGTCTTGTAAAATGATTTAAATATATAAAAAGAGGATCTGGTATGATTGCCAATGAGACAACTCTCAACAAAAGATCAAAATGACACAGAAACTAACAACTATAGGTCACTGTACGGCCTTCAACAATCAGTTAATTATATTTCTTAAAATTAAGCAATGCTCTCTCTGCCAGAAGACGTCTCCTATCTTTGCTAGTAAAATTGTAAATATTTCGTTTCTTGTTTCTGTCTCTTTTCACCAATTACACGTTTATATATGTTTGTTGTAATTTGGTAATTTTTCTCCCTCAATTAATATTCAAATGCTTCTTGATTTTTCTTTGATTATGTGAAAGATGTAGGTAGTATATCGCAAGCTATTTTTTCTTTTCATAATCTTATTTTATCAACACTTTTATCCTGGGACTATTATACTAACGTTAATATAAAAGTCCAAGAATTTGGTTTTATTTAATTTTTCTTAAACAGTGACTTATAATTACATTATAATTCATATTATTTATTTTAACGTATAAGTAAGTCCACAATCTTAACATCAATCAAAACGTTTTCTTTGATTAAATTTTTTAAATCAGGATTACTTTACCAGGCAAATAATTAAGAAAATTCATGTTATGTAGAAATTTACACATTTTGCACATAAATCAGGCCGTTAGTTTTCTCGTTTGAATTGTTTTACATTTGTCATTTCGGAGCTCAGTTTTCATAGATGACTATAAGGTATGGGTTTTGCTCATTGTTGTTTGCATATAGAAATTATTAATTGGTCTTATACGGCCGCATCTTCTACTTTATTGTGAAAATGGGAACCGTGATTTTTTTTTGTTTTTTCTTTCGGAAACATATTTTGCAAGCTATCCTTTCTTCTGATATTTTTTCACAAACTCAAGCTTCAAGAAAGGGTCGGCAATCAATACTATTTTTTTTTTTAATATTTGAAATTATAGAATTTGGCAAAGTATGGAAAACTTTTACACATACCAATACCTTAGCTACATCACAGATTACCAGCAGGTCGAAATCCGATTTTGAATAATACATTTTTTTTACTAGATGTGATTTTTTTAAGTAACTGCTATATGTCATATTTACATAGATTAGTGTTTTCTCAAGCGAACAACTATGGACCGTCAGGAATGCATTTCATGCATTTTTTATACTATACAATATGTTTGGTTCCGCGCTTCCATTTTCAACATATAACTGAGTATCGGTTTACACAAAATCTTCTTTGACATTCATCTGATTATTTTTATGTTTTCGGTTTCAATCTTTTTGGTTTCGTTTTTACATTGTTTTAAAAGTTTAATCAAAGTACTGAAGTACTGAACCTCGGATGACCGCAAGTTCTTGTGGATGGTCTCAGAAAAAAAATCACATTTCTATACCGGAAAACTGAGGTTTATGTACAGAGATATATTTTTTCTGAGACAAGTTCGTGCGTGGATGATGAATAAATTACAAGGAATTCAACTTCACTGCTTTAATATCTATTATATTGTGGTGATACAAATACGTATACTCTGGTTTGTTGTTATATATTATATTTATAATTGAATATAGTAGTTACATGTATGTATAATTTTCATCCAATTGTATATCATTCTATTCTACGATTCTAATAAAAGTGCAGTACAAGTGCATGGTGGACACTCTTCTATAACAATTCGATTTTTCCAATAGATTGGATTTGAGTAGACATTCATATTTTCCAAAAAAAAAAAACTTTCTTGTGATATTCGTCCGCATGCGTTACACAATTTTTCTGTACGTGTGCATTTTTCAAAGCATATAAATATTTGTAACGACATAATATTTTCGCATTTTTCAAAGCATATAAATATTTGTAACGACATAATATTTTCGTATTATAAATTTCAGAATCTGTTCTAATGAGTATTCATTGAAGAAGTGAATTTATAACAAGCGATAAGAAATGTTATTTTGCACTCGATGATAACCGCATATTTATACGATCGGTTACCAGTCAAAAACGAAAGTTAAATCTCTATGACAACAATACATCGGAATGCCCTCACGGTCATCGTGATGTAAAAATTAAAATCCAAGCTGTTTTGTGGCGTTCTGCGAAGAAAAAAAAAAGATCTACTTTACACCGCAGATTGATTGGTTGATTTTTTTTCTATAATGAGTTGGGAGTGTCTGTAAATTAATATACCTTGGAGCTAGCTGCTTCATGTTTGTGTGCCATCCATCATATATGTCGGACAACTACTCTCTCACTCTCTCTCTTTCGTTCTTTCTCAAATTATGGTAAAAGAAAAATTTCAATTTCAATATACTAGTTTCATCACATGCCTATGTACCAGGTACAATACTTCTAAATGTAATAACCTTATTTTTCAAACACATATTGCTAGGTAGATGACTAGGAATTGTTCTACTCACAGTAGATAAAAAAAAATGATCGTTAGCTATACTGAAATATTTATGACACAAGTATTTCTCTGATAAAAAGTTTTGTTAAATGAGTCGATGCGACAAAAAAAATGATTGCACGTTTTACTGAAATGTTTACGATTAAGGTGTACTTTTTCTTATAAATTTTTTGTGAGAATTTCCATTCATGTGTTTAGCTTCGAATCTTTTGATAGCAACGCTAGGAATTACAGATATATATCTGGCTTAGGAGGATAATTAAGAAGATCTCACTTTTGATCGCATTTTCTTTTTCAATGTATCTTGCTTTTATAAAGTGGGATTGTGGTCATTAGTAAGTTATCTCTTTGTTATACCTCCGGGTCTTTGTCTTTATGACGTATCCGAGTTAAATATTTCGACATCTTATATCCTTGAAACAATGCAGATCTATATGATAATGCTTACACATATTAAACGAGAACTTTATTTTATATAGATCAGACCACATCATGAAATTATTTTATGCCAAATATGCAAAAAAATTCGTATACAGTTTAACGTTATTATAACGCAAACGTCAAATTACGGTTACGGGGACATTTCATTGGACATCTTAGATCCTTTCGGATTTTTTAACTGCAACTCAAACAAAAGTACATATCATATCATTTTAAAGGAAATTAAATGTATTTTCCATTCATATCAGTTAACAGGTGTTAAAAAATTGAGATATAGTAGAATTTCGTTTGATAAAAAGCTTCTGAATTATTCTTTGTGTTATTTTGTCAATCGGGACATTTTATTGGACACGGGGAAAATGACGATATTTTTAAAATAAGACCGCAGTTACTTAATTATGTCTTCAGATAGCTTCTTCGGGACATGTATAATTTTTCTGATATTATTAAAATCCATTTTCGTCCGTAATATCTTATGAAAGTGAAGACAGAAAAAAAAATTACGGGTTGAGCTGCTAATTGGGACATTTTTTCTCTTTTTTATTTAAACTCTTTTGACGATCTTCCTTCCCTTAAAGTTAAAAACATCTGTTACTTCATTTTAAGTTAAATGTATACAAAACAATTGCAAAATTTTTAACCATTCTACTTACTAATGAATCCGCACTGGGATTTTAAAGACTCACATAAAACAAAATTGTAACAGCGGGACACCCTTGAAATGACGTTATAGGCATCGAAATGAGCAAAGTTTTTCATTAAAAAATAGACAAAGCACAAAATCATCTATGTTATTGATTTCTGTAGTTTATTTCCTTTCGAATGATATGCATAACATGGATATTTATTGTATAGGATAAGAGCTTGAATTTGAATAACCCGCCTTCTAACCCATATTTCCAAAGTGACACCAATATCGTGCGCAACGTCATTGCAGTTGTATTAGCGTTGGCAAATCTCATTTCCATGGAGATTGTTTAGCCATGTATCTTTAGTCATGGTTCACTGACTGAATATTTGCAAAACTTACATGTTAAAGTGTGGTCATTTTAATTTCAAATATTACATTATTGTCTTGCTTCAAAGGAAATCCTATATTTTGAAGTGACAGTAACTGATCTTTAATTATGTTACAAGAACATATCCACATTTGCATTGTTGATATTACAAAAAAGCGAGACATTATTATTGGCATATCTCTGTGATAACAGTTTATTATAAATTTAAATTTATTTTGTTATTCAATTTTATACCTTTAAAAAATTTAGTTCAAATTCCTATATGACAAAAAATAGTTAAACCAAGAATTAAAGTTGCGTGTCAGAGGGGTTCTCGGTATTGCTGTGTCTCCGCAACTTGACGGAGGGACGACGCCCGTCTTCACAATAATATATAAACGTAAAGCCTTTTACTCATTTTTTTTTTCTAATTTTCTAGTTTTTATCTTTGTTGCAAAATGCCATGTCAAAGGACAAAAATTCATATTAACTAAAACAAACGTGTGAAAATGGTCCGGTAAGGGCCGATTTTGGCCCAAAATTTCAAATTCATCTACCGAAAGATTTTAGACACTTTTTAAACACTTAATGTGCATTGTATTGTCAAAAACAGCCATTATTTATGAAGCAGAAGCATTCTACTTTCCAATAAATAGCTTCAAGATTACATTTTCACAATTTTGTAAACTGCTATATTTTTGGGCCAAAAAGGGGTCTTACTGAACCTACTCCTTTAGTAAGATAGCAACCAATGCTTCAGTTGTTGAGATGCTTTACCACAAATATTTTAATGTCACAGTGGTGGTTTAAATAAACTTTTTTAGGTTGATAAATTGCTTCAAATTTTTCAGGATTTGCCTGCATACAATTAAATGTAAACCAATTAAACTAGCACTTTCTCTTTCAAGTAAACATAAAAAAAATATATCAAAATCGTTGTCATGATAACAGAGTATTATCGCTAGCATAGTTAAATAGTTGTTTTTATGTTCAATACAATAACTTATATCATTCTTAAACATTTTAAATAATACAGATCCGAGGATTGAACCTTGGTGTTCCCTTTTCCGGATGTTAGTCCGACTGCTGAGTTCTCCTTGAAGTTTTAGTTGTTGCCTAACAATCTGTAAGATAATTTTGACGTATTTCACTGATTTTGAAGAAAAACAATATAGGCAGATAATTTACTTAAGAGAATGTCATGTGGTAGACGGTCAAAAGCTTTCGAAAGATCCATAAGTATTGCTGGCCCATTAATCTCGTGTGCGAGATTTTTTTCGCTGAGTTGAAGATCCATTGGTGGCCTTTGGCTGTTTTCGGCTCTTTGGTCTGAATATTGTCTCTTTGACAGATTCCCCGTTTCCATTCTGAATTTTAGTACTGCGAAATAAATTCAAAAATATTCTTAGTCCCATGTACTCGGTTCTAAAGATCGTTTTTAAAGGAGAAATGCGACATATTTTAATACTGCATGGTAAAATATTTTTAGAATAGAAATTGGCATTGTATCGATTATTTCAATATTGAGGATGGAAAAAGGGAATGTGTAAAAGAGATAAAAAAAAAAACAATCCCAAACAAAGAGCAGAAACAGACGAAATGCACCAGTGGGTCTTCAACACAGCGAGAAAATACCGGGGACCGCCGGACCCTGAAAATGTGTACTAGTTCGGAGTAAATGAACATCACACTAAACTCCGAAACATATAATAGATCTATATACAAATAAACCAAAATTTGAAAAAAATATACAAGACATGCAAAAGCCAGCGCAAAATGCGGGGTTAACATGGTTAACATGTTTATCTAAATCTCAAACCTCCCCTATGCCTCTAGACAGTGTAGAATAAACAAACACATATAGCATTACACACGTCAAAACTCATTTTAAAATAAATCAAAAACCGATGTCACTGAAGTCTACGATAAACAGAAGAAACTAAACAAACAACAATAATTCATACATTAACATAGGGCTACTAGCAGTTACTGGCATGCTAGCTCCAGACTTCAATTAAACCGATTGAAGGATTAATTAAAGCTTCATCATATCATGTGGACACCAAGCACAATCCCTCACAATAGGGGTTTATTTGCCATCATTAAATAAACAGGAACATTACACAAATTATGCATGCCAACAACTGGGGTTTAGATTTTTCAAAGCAAAGACAATATTCAGCGATCGAGAATGGTCAATCAATAAGAGTAATTCCAAAAAAAAAATCGCCTTTAATGATAGGACAACAGAACTGTATCGTAACTATTACCCTTCTGAATAAGTATATTTAAAGGTATGGTTAGCTTTTGAGGTGAATTACGACATTTCTGTTCTTTGTATAGAACCTGATACTTTAGTAGTCTCAGATAGAACATAACCATACTGAAAGAAATAAAAAATTTGAACATATTCAAATATATGACACAAGGTACTTAACTCGCTTAAAACTTAACTTTTTATATTAAGTATATAGGGGGGATGGATTCTGATACAAGTGCTAACTGTGAGCATGGTGAGTTTCTCCAAGTTTGAACGAATTATTGACACTCCAAAATGATTAAATCCGTTATTTTCAAAGGCCTTATTTGAATAATTTATTTCCAGTTTGTTTTATTGTACCAAGTGTTCTAGTATTAGATTATATATAGTTAAGGTGAGGGGGGCACTCATAGGCGGATCCAGGGGGGAATGGGGGCCCAGGCCACCCCTTTCGTGGGAAAAATTTGGTTGATTATATAGCGAATCATTGAAGCATGACTGGAGCGGGCCCCCCTTTAGGTCAGTCAGCGCCCCCCCCCCTCCCCCTTAGGAAAAGTTCTGGATCCGCCACTGGCACTTCAATGGGCCCTTCAATACTTAACTAATATAATAGGGGGTACGTGTCGCCGGGATTTGTCGACCTTATCATATATTCTGATAGTTTTTCCCACCTATTCCCGTATAGAATAGAATATATTCATAAATTGATGATGAAATGAATGGTAATATATTTTTTTTTTATTATATATATGATGCAATATTTTATTAGTGAGGCGAAAAAAATCCGCCTAATTTAGGGGTAAATTCGGTAAATAAATATACGTCATCAGGGACCGCCCATTTAGGGGAGAGCTTTCTGTCTAAAAGTGAAGACATGTGCTCTTCTGATTGGTAGATAATGTTTGTAATAAATATTTTTTGGTAGATGGATCAAAACTAGAGTTGAAAAAAAATAAAAAATAAATGCTGAATGCACTAATTTTTTTCCCTACAGGGTTGAAAAGTAATGGGGGTCAGTATAGGAATTCAGTGCGAATCTACATTGTTTGTAAACAAGGCCATGTGAATGCCCAAAAATGCCGCATGACCCTATGTTTTTATTGTTGCAAAAGATAGGGCTACATTTGTACTTTCATGAATGATATATGAAAGTTTTTAATTTCTAAAGGTAAATCAGGTATAAATTTATTTCCAAACATAGATTAGCATTAAAGTCAATGGGAGATTTTTTACTGAATTTACCCCTATAGGAAAATATGCACTTTTTCACTGTACTTGTCCAAGGCCACACAACAATCACAAAACTCATTTCCTGTAAATGTAAATGTAATGGAAGAATTTTGGAACCATTTGAAGTTGTTTTGTACACAAATTTTTATCTTTAACTGCGGCTATACAGGATGCACTTAGTTTACTGTGAGAGAAGCATGGAGTATATGGTAAAAATCAGTTTGTGTGTCCAGATTGAAAGAAACAATAGAAATTACACTTGAGAGTTATGATATCAATGAAAGGCATAAATATTCTCCCCATTTACATCACATTTTGCACATATTTCTCCTCACAATGTATAAAATTATATGAAAGAAATGGATTACCTCCCTTTGACATAGTGTTGTTTTTTTTAGCTGTGTTCCCCATGTTAAGTTGTAGAACAAGTGGTAAATAAGCACTTTTCTAGTATTTTAACACTCCAATAATCTGACCGCATGAAGGTATTCATCTATTTTTACATAAGGCATTGCGTTTCTTTATTTAAAGAATATACTAGACAACTTTTCATGATTACATGTCCTTCATCTATGAAACAAGTGTTGAAATGTTTGTAATTGGATTTTTATGTTAAATAATTGCTTTTAAATATTCTAAATTGTTACTTCAATCTCCCAAATGTAAAGTTTGGTCATACCTAATCTTATTTTTTCATATTTGGCACTTTTTTCTACTTCAGTTCTGGCTGTCTAGTTTTGGCGAAGAACCCATCCTGATGTTGGGGTAACAGGAATTTCTGCACAGTGATTGTCAATGACATTTTGTGAAATTTACAAGTAATTAAAACACAGATTTAGTATAATGAAACATAATTGTTGTTTTATTTGGTATGAAACTGCTTAAAAAAGCCTTTCAAAAGTCTTTCTGTGGTTTTTTCATGGTATTTAATCAAAAACCTCCATATAAGGAAAAAACTAACTTAGAGTACACCAAGACTTTAGTTTCTAGATGTACTTGCAATACTGGTCAAAGCAAACACAGAAAACAATTCATATTTATTAAACATAGTATTTTACACCATTCTTTTAAAAACAGTCAATGCGCAACTTTATATACCAAATATACCTTGGCCGCAGTATGGGCTATAGTATAAATTTTGCTCTATCTTTACAAATTGAGCATTTATGAAGGTTGTATTGAAACTGGAACTTGAAAATTGGAAACATTACATGTTTATTACAAAAAAAGTTGGAAAAGAAGTAAAAAAATCTCTTATATATAGGGGTAAATTCGGTAAATAAATATACGTCATCAGGGACCGCCCATTTAGGGGAGAGCTTTCTGTCTAAAAGTGAAGACATGTGCTCTTCTGATTGGTAGATAATGTTTGTAATAAATATTTTTTGGTAGATGGATCAAAACTAGAGTTGAAAAAAAATAAAAAATAAATGCTGAATGCACTAATTTTTTTCCCTACAGGGTTGAAAAGTAATGGGGGTCAGTATAGGAATTCAGTGCGAATCTACATTGTTTGTAAACAAGGCCATGTGAATGCCCAAAAATGCCGCATGACCCTATGTTTTTATTGTTGCAAAAGATAGGGCTACATTTGTACTTTCATGAATGATATATGAAAGTTTTTAATTTCTAAAGGTAAATCAGGTATAAATTTATTTCCAAACATAGATTAGCATTAAAGTCAATGGGAGATTTTTTACTGAATTTACCCCTATAGGAAAATATGCACTTTTTCACTGTACTTGTCCAAGGCCACACAACAATCACAAAACTCATTTCCTGTAAATGTAAATGTAATGGAAGAATTTTGGAACCATTTGAAGTTGTTTTGTACACAAATTTTTATCTTTAACTGCGGCTATACAGGATGCACTTAGTTTACTGTGAGAGAAGCATGGAGTATATGGTAAAAATCAGTTTGTGTGTCCAGATTGAAAGAAACAATAGAAATTACACTTGAGAGTTATGATATCAATGAAAGGCATAAATATTCTCCCCATTTACATCACATTTTGCACATATTTCTCCTCACAATGTATAAAATTATATGAAAGAAATGGATTACCTCCCTTTGACATAGTGTTGTTTTTTTTAGCTGTGTTCCCCATGTTAAGTTGTAGAACAAGTGGTAAATAAGCACTTTTCTAGTATTTTAACACTCCAATAATCTGACCGCATGAAGGTATTCATCTATTTTTACATAAGGCATTGCGTTTCTTTATTTAAAGAATATACTAGACAACTTTTCATGATTACATGTCCTTCATCTATGAAACAAGTGTTGAAATGTTTGTAATTGGATTTTTATGTTAAATAATTGCTTTTAAATATTCTAAATTGTTACTTCAATCTCCCAAATGTAAAGTTTGGTCATACCTAATCTTATTTTTTCATATTTGGCACTTTTTTCTACTTCAGTTCTGGCTGTCTAGTTTTGGCGAAGAACCCATCCTGATGTTGGGGTAACAGGAATTTCTGCACAGTGATTGTCAATGACATTTTGTGAAATTTACAAGTAATTAAAACACAGATTTAGTATAATGAAACATAATTGTTGTTTTATTTGGTATGAAACTGCTTAAAAAAGCCTTTCAAAAGTCTTTCTGTGGTTTTTTCATGGTATTTAATCAAAAACCTCCATATAAGGAAAAAACTAACTTAGAGTACACCAAGACTTTAGTTTCTAGATGTACTTGCAATACTGGTCAAAGCAAACACAGAAAACAATTCATATTTATTAAACATAGTATTTTACACCATTCTTTTAAAAACAGTCAATGCGCAACTTTATATACCAAATATACCTTGGCCGCAGTATGGGCTATAGTATAAATTTTGCTCTATCTTTACAAATTGAGCATTTATGAAGGTTGTATTGAAACTGGAACTTGAAAATTGGAAACATTACATGTTTATTACAAAAAAAGTTGGAAAAGAAGTAAAAAAATCTCTTATATATAGGGGTAAATTCGGTAAATAAATATACGTCATCAGGGACCGCCCATTTAGGGGAGAGCTTTCTGTCTAAAAGTGAAGACATGTGCTCTTCTGATTGGTAGATAATGTTTGTAATAAATATTTTTTGGTAGATGGATCAAAACTAGAGTTGAAAAAAAATAAAAAATAAATGCTGAATGCACTAATTTTTTTCCCTACAGGGTTGAAAAGTAATGGGGGTCAGTATAGGAATTCAGTGCGAATCTACATTGTTTGTAAACAAGGCCATGTGAATGCCCAAAAATGCCGCATGACCCTATGTTTTTATTGTTGCAAAAGATAGGGCTACATTTGTACTTTCATGAATGATATATGAAAGTTTTTAATTTCTAAAGGTAAATCAGGTATAAATTTATTTCCAAACATAGATTAGCATTAAAGTCAATGGGAGATTTTTTACTGAATTTACCCCTATAGGAAAATATGCACTTTTTCACTGTACTTGTCCAAGGCCACACAACAATCACAAAACTCATTTCCTGTAAATGTAAATGTAATGGAAGAATTTTGGAACCATTTGAAGTTGTTTTGTACACAAATTTTTATCTTTAACTGCGGCTATACAGGATGCACTTAGTTTACTGTGAGAGAAGCATGGAGTATATGGTAAAAATCAGTTTGTGTGTCCAGATTGAAAGAAACAATAGAAATTACACTTGAGAGTTATGATATCAATGAAAGGCATAAATATTCTCCCCATTTACATCACATTTTGCACATATTTCTCCTCACAATGTATAAAATTATATGAAAGAAATGGATTACCTCCCTTTGACATAGTGTTGTTTTTTTTAGCTGTGTTCCCCATGTTAAGTTGTAGAACAAGTGGTAAATAAGCACTTTTCTAGTATTTTAACACTCCAATAATCTGACCGCATGAAGGTATTCATCTATTTTTACATAAGGCATTGCGTTTCTTTATTTAAAGAATATACTAGACAACTTTTCATGATTACATGTCCTTCATCTATGAAACAAGTGTTGAAATGTTTGTAATTGGATTTTTATGTTAAATAATTGCTTTTAAATATTCTAAATTGTTACTTCAATCTCCCAAATGTAAAGTTTGGTCATACCTAATCTTATTTTTTCATATTTGGCACTTTTTTCTACTTCAGTTCTGGCTGTCTAGTTTTGGCGAAGAACCCATCCTGATGTTGGGGTAACAGGAATTTCTGCACAGTGATTGTCAATGACATTTTGTGAAATTTACAAGTAATTAAAACACAGATTTAGTATAATGAAACATAATTGTTGTTTTATTTGGTATGAAACTGCTTAAAAAAGCCTTTCAAAAGTCTTTCTGTGGTTTTTTCATGGTATTTAATCAAAAACCTCCATATAAGGAAAAAACTAACTTAGAGTACACCAAGACTTTAGTTTCTAGATGTACTTGCAATACTGGTCAAAGCAAACACAGAAAACAATTCATATTTATTAAACATAGTATTTTACACCATTCTTTTAAAAACAGTCAATGCGCAACTTTATATACCAAATATACCTTGGCCGCAGTATGGGCTATAGTATAAATTTTGCTCTATCTTTACAAATTGAGCATTTATGAAGGTTGTATTGAAACTGGAACTTGAAAATTGGAAACATTACATGTTTATTACAAAAAAAGTTGGAAAAGAAGTAAAAAAATCTCTTATATATAGGGGTAAATTCGGTAAATAAATATACGTCATCAGGGACCGCCCATTTAGGGGAGAGCTTTCTGTCTAAAAGTGAAGACATGTGCTCTTCTGATTGGTAGATAATGTTTGTAATAAATATTTTTTGGTAGATGGATCAAAACTAGAGTTGAAAAAAAATAAAAAATAAATGCTGAATGCACTAATTTTTTTCCCTACAGGGTTGAAAAGTAATGGGGGTCAGTATAGGAATTCAGTGCGAATCTACATTGTTTGTAAACAAGGCCATGTGAATGCCCAAAAATGCCGCATGACCCTATGTTTTTATTGTTGCAAAAGATAGGGCTACATTTGTACTTTCATGAATGATATATGAAAGTTTTTAATTTCTAAAGGTAAATCAGGTATAAATTTATTTCCAAACATAGATTAGCATTAAAGTCAATGGGAGATTTTTTACTGAATTTACCCCTATAGGAAAATATGCACTTTTTCACTGTACTTGTCCAAGGCCACACAACAATCACAAAACTCATTTCCTGTAAATGTAAATGTAATGGAAGAATTTTGGAACCATTTGAAGTTGTTTTGTACACAAATTTTTATCTTTAACTGCGGCTATACAGGATGCACTTAGTTTACTGTGAGAGAAGCATGGAGTATATGGTAAAAATCAGTTTGTGTGTCCAGATTGAAAGAAACAATAGAAATTACACTTGAGAGTTATGATATCAATGAAAGGCATAAATATTCTCCCCATTTACATCACATTTTGCACATATTTCTCCTCACAATGTATAAAATTATATGAAAGAAATGGATTACCTCCCTTTGACATAGTGTTGTTTTTTTTAGCTGTGTTCCCCATGTTAAGTTGTAGAACAAGTGGTAAATAAGCACTTTTCTAGTATTTTAACACTCCAATAATCTGACCGCATGAAGGTATTCATCTATTTTTACATAAGGCATTGCGTTTCTTTATTTAAAGAATATACTAGACAACTTTTCATGATTACATGTCCTTCATCTATGAAACAAGTGTTGAAATGTTTGTAATTGGATTTTTATGTTAAATAATTGCTTTTAAATATTCTAAATTGTTACTTCAATCTCCCAAATGTAAAGTTTGGTCATACCTAATCTTATTTTTTCATATTTGGCACTTTTTTCTACTTCAGTTCTGGCTGTCTAGTTTTGGCGAAGAACCCATCCTGATGTTGGGGTAACAGGAATTTCTGCACAGTGATTGTCAATGACATTTTGTGAAATTTACAAGTAATTAAAACACAGATTTAGTATAATGAAACATAATTGTTGTTTTATTTGGTATGAAACTGCTTAAAAAAGCCTTTCAAAAGTCTTTCTGTGGTTTTTTCATGGTATTTAATCAAAAACCTCCATATAAGGAAAAAACTAACTTAGAGTACACCAAGACTTTAGTTTCTAGATGTACTTGCAATACTGGTCAAAGCAAACACAGAAAACAATTCATATTTATTAAACATAGTATTTTACACCATTCTTTTAAAAACAGTCAATGCGCAACTTTATATACCAAATATACCTTGGCCGCAGTATGGGCTATAGTATAAATTTTGCTCTATCTTTACAAATTGAGCATTTATGAAGGTTGTATTGAAACTGGAACTTGAAAATTGGAAACATTACATGTTTATTACAAAAAAAGTTGGAAAAGAAGTAAAAAAATCTCTTATAGGGGTAAATTCGGTAAATAAATATACGTCATCAGGGACCGCCCATTTAGGGGAGAGCTTTCTGTCTAAAAGTGAAGACATGTGCTCTTCTGATTGGTAGATAATGTTTGTAATAAATATTTTTTGGTAGATGGATCAAAACTAGAGTTGAAAAAAAATAAAAAATAAATGCTGAATGCACTAATTTTTTTCCCTACAGGGTTGAAAAGTAATGGGGGTCAGTATAGGAATTCAGTGCGAATCTACATTGTTTGTAAACAAGGCCATGTGAATGCCCAAAAATGCCGCATGACCCTATGTTTTTATTGTTGCAAAAGATAGGGCTACATTTGTACTTTCATGAATGATATATGAAAGTTTTTAATTTCTAAAGGTAAATCAGGTATAAATTTATTTCCAAACATAGATTAGCATTAAAGTCAATGGGAGATTTTTTACTGAATTTACCCCTATAGGAAAATATGCACTTTTTCACTGTACTTGTCCAAGGCCACACAACAATCACAAAACTCATTTCCTGTAAATGTAAATGTAATGGAAGAATTTTGGAACCATTTGAAGTTGTTTTGTACACAAATTTTTATCTTTAACTGCGGCTATACAGGATGCACTTAGTTTACTGTGAGAGAAGCATGGAGTATATGGTAAAAATCAGTTTGTGTGTCCAGATTGAAAGAAACAATAGAAATTACACTTGAGAGTTATGATATCAATGAAAGGCATAAATATTCTCCCCATTTACATCACATTTTGCACATATTTCTCCTCACAATGTATAAAATTATATGAAAGAAATGGATTACCTCCCTTTGACATAGTGTTGTTTTTTTTAGCTGTGTTCCCCATGTTAAGTTGTAGAACAAGTGGTAAATAAGCACTTTTCTAGTATTTTAACACTCCAATAATCTGACCGCATGAAGGTATTCATCTATTTTTACATAAGGCATTGCGTTTCTTTATTTAAAGAATATACTAGACAACTTTTCATGATTACATGTCCTTCATCTATGAAACAAGTGTTGAAATGTTTGTAATTGGATTTTTATGTTAAATAATTGCTTTTAAATATTCTAAATTGTTACTTCAATCTCCCAAATGTAAAGTTTGGTCATACCTAATCTTATTTTTTCATATTTGGCACTTTTTTCTACTTCAGTTCTGGCTGTCTAGTTTTGGCGAAGAACCCATCCTGATGTTGGGGTAACAGGAATTTCTGCACAGTGATTGTCAATGACATTTTGTGAAATTTACAAGTAATTAAAACACAGATTTAGTATAATGAAACATAATTGTTGTTTTATTTGGTATGAAACTGCTTAAAAAAGCCTTTCAAAAGTCTTTCTGTGGTTTTTTCATGGTATTTAATCAAAAACCTCCATATAAGGAAAAAACTAACTTAGAGTACACCAAGACTTTAGTTTCTAGATGTACTTGCAATACTGGTCAAAGCAAACACAGAAAACAATTCATATTTATTAAACATAGTATTTTACACCATTCTTTTAAAAACAGTCAATGCGCAACTTTATATACCAAATATACCTTGGCCGCAGTATGGGCTATAGTATAAATTTTGCTCTATCTTTACAAATTGAGCATTTATGAAGGTTGTATTGAAACTGGAACTTGAAAATTGGAAACATTACATGTTTATTACAAAAAAAGTTGGAAAAGAAGTAAAAAAATCTCTTATAGGGGTAAATTCGGTAAATAAATATACGTCATCAGGGACCGCCCATTTAGGGGAGAGCTTTCTGTCTAAAAGTGAAGACATGTGCTCTTCTGATTGGTAGATAATGTTTGTAATAAATATTTTTTGGTAGATGGATCAAAACTAGAGTTGAAAAAAAATAAAAAATAAATGCTGAATGCACTAATTTTTTTCCCTACAGGGTTGAAAAGTAATGGGGGTCAGTATAGGAATTCAGTGCGAATCTACATTGTTTGTAAACAAGGCCATGTGAATGCCCAAAAATGCCGCATGACCCTATGTTTTTATTGTTGCAAAAGATAGGGCTACATTTGTACTTTCATGAATGATATATGAAAGTTTTTAATTTCTAAAGGTAAATCAGGTATAAATTTATTTCCAAACATAGATTAGCATTAAAGTCAATGGGAGATTTTTTACTGAATTTACCCCTATAGGAAAATATGCACTTTTTCACTGTACTTGTCCAAGGCCACACAACAATCACAAAACTCATTTCCTGTAAATGTAAATGTAATGGAAGAATTTTGGAACCATTTGAAGTTGTTTTGTACACAAATTTTTATCTTTAACTGCGGCTATACAGGATGCACTTAGTTTACTGTGAGAGAAGCATGGAGTATATGGTAAAAATCAGTTTGTGTGTCCAGATTGAAAGAAACAATAGAAATTACACTTGAGAGTTATGATATCAATGAAAGGCATAAATATTCTCCCCATTTACATCACATTTTGCACATATTTCTCCTCACAATGTATAAAATTATATGAAAGAAATGGATTACCTCCCTTTGACATAGTGTTGTTTTTTTTAGCTGTGTTCCCCATGTTAAGTTGTAGAACAAGTGGTAAATAAGCACTTTTCTAGTATTTTAACACTCCAATAATCTGACCGCATGAAGGTATTCATCTATTTTTACATAAGGCATTGCGTTTCTTTATTTAAAGAATATACTAGACAACTTTTCATGATTACATGTCCTTCATCTATGAAACAAGTGTTGAAATGTTTGTAATTGGATTTTTATGTTAAATAATTGCTTTTAAATATTCTAAATTGTTACTTCAATCTCCCAAATGTAAAGTTTGGTCATACCTAATCTTATTTTTTCATATTTGGCACTTTTTTCTACTTCAGTTCTGGCTGTCTAGTTTTGGCGAAGAACCCATCCTGATGTTGGGGTAACAGGAATTTCTGCACAGTGATTGTCAATGACATTTTGTGAAATTTACAAGTAATTAAAACACAGATTTAGTATAATGAAACATAATTGTTGTTTTATTTGGTATGAAACTGCTTAAAAAAGCCTTTCAAAAGTCTTTCTGTGGTTTTTTCATGGTATTTAATCAAAAACCTCCATATAAGGAAAAAACTAACTTAGAGTACACCAAGACTTTAGTTTCTAGATGTACTTGCAATACTGGTCAAAGCAAACACAGAAAACAATTCATATTTATTAAACATAGTATTTTACACCATTCTTTTAAAAACAGTCAATGCGCAACTTTATATACCAAATATACCTTGGCCGCAGTATGGGCTATAGTATAAATTTTGCTCTATCTTTACAAATTGAGCATTTATGAAGGTTGTATTGAAACTGGAACTTGAAAATTGGAAACATTACATGTTTATTACAAAAAAAGTTGGAAAAGAAGTAAAAAAATCTCTTATAGGGGTAAATTCGGTAAATAAATATACGTCATCAGGGACCGCCCATTTAGGGGAGAGCTTTCTGTCTAAAAGTGAAGACATGTGCTCTTCTGATTGGTAGATAATGTTTGTAATAAATATTTTTTGGTAGATGGATCAAAACTAGAGTTGAAAAAAAATAAAAAATAAATGCTGAATGCACTAATTTTTTTCCCTACAGGGTTGAAAAGTAATGGGGGTCAGTATAGGAATTCAGTGCGAATCTACATTGTTTGTAAACAAGGCCATGTGAATGCCCAAAAATGCCGCATGACCCTATGTTTTTATTGTTGCAAAAGATAGGGCTACATTTGTACTTTCATGAATGATATATGAAAGTTTTTAATTTCTAAAGGTAAATCAGGTATAAATTTATTTCCAAACATAGATTAGCATTAAAGTCAATGGGAGATTTTTTACTGAATTTACCCCTATAGGAAAATATGCACTTTTTCACTGTACTTGTCCAAGGCCACACAACAATCACAAAACTCATTTCCTGTAAATGTAAATGTAATGGAAGAATTTTGGAACCATTTGAAGTTGTTTTGTACACAAATTTTTATCTTTAACTGCGGCTATACAGGATGCACTTAGTTTACTGTGAGAGAAGCATGGAGTATATGGTAAAAATCAGTTTGTGTGTCCAGATTGAAAGAAACAATAGAAATTACACTTGAGAGTTATGATATCAATGAAAGGCATAAATATTCTCCCCATTTACATCACATTTTGCACATATTTCTCCTCACAATGTATAAAATTATATGAAAGAAATGGATTACCTCCCTTTGACATAGTGTTGTTTTTTTTAGCTGTGTTCCCCATGTTAAGTTGTAGAACAAGTGGTAAATAAGCACTTTTCTAGTATTTTAACACTCCAATAATCTGACCGCATGAAGGTATTCATCTATTTTTACATAAGGCATTGCGTTTCTTTATTTAAAGAATATACTAGACAACTTTTCATGATTACATGTCCTTCATCTATGAAACAAGTGTTGAAATGTTTGTAATTGGATTTTTATGTTAAATAATTGCTTTTAAATATTCTAAATTGTTACTTCAATCTCCCAAATGTAAAGTTTGGTCATACCTAATCTTATTTTTTCATATTTGGCACTTTTTTCTACTTCAGTTCTGGCTGTCTAGTTTTGGCGAAGAACCCATCCTGATGTTGGGGTAACAGGAATTTCTGCACAGTGATTGTCAATGACATTTTGTGAAATTTACAAGTAATTAAAACACAGATTTAGTATAATGAAACATAATTGTTGTTTTATTTGGTATGAAACTGCTTAAAAAAGCCTTTCAAAAGTCTTTCTGTGGTTTTTTCATGGTATTTAATCAAAAACCTCCATATAAGGAAAAAACTAACTTAGAGTACACCAAGACTTTAGTTTCTAGATGTACTTGCAATACTGGTCAAAGCAAACACAGAAAACAATTCATATTTATTAAACATAGTATTTTACACCATTCTTTTAAAAACAGTCAATGCGCAACTTTATATACCAAATATACCTTGGCCGCAGTATGGGCTATAGTATAAATTTTGCTCTATCTTTACAAATTGAGCATTTATGAAGGTTGTATTGAAACTGGAACTTGAAAATTGGAAACATTACATGTTTATTACAAAAAAAGTTGGAAAAGAAGTAAAAAAATCTCTTATAGGGGTAAATTCGGTAAATAAATATACGTCATCAGGGACCGCCCATTTAGGGGAGAGCTTTCTGTCTAAAAGTGAAGACATGTGCTCTTCTGATTGGTAGATAATGTTTGTAATAAATATTTTTTGGTAGATGGATCAAAACTAGAGTTGAAAAAAAATAAAAAATAAATGCTGAATGCACTAATTTTTTTCCCTACAGGGTTGAAAAGTAATGGGGGTCAGTATAGGAATTCAGTGCGAATCTACATTGTTTGTAAACAAGGCCATGTGAATGCCCAAAAATGCCGCATGACCCTATGTTTTTATTGTTGCAAAAGATAGGGCTACATTTGTACTTTCATGAATGATATATGAAAGTTTTTAATTTCTAAAGGTAAATCAGGTATAAATTTATTTCCAAACATAGATTAGCATTAAAGTCAATGGGAGATTTTTTACTGAATTTACCCCTATAGGAAAATATGCACTTTTTCACTGTACTTGTCCAAGGCCACACAACAATCACAAAACTCATTTCCTGTAAATGTAAATGTAATGGAAGAATTTTGGAACCATTTGAAGTTGTTTTGTACACAAATTTTTATCTTTAACTGCGGCTATACAGGATGCACTTAGTTTACTGTGAGAGAAGCATGGAGTATATGGTAAAAATCAGTTTGTGTGTCCAGATTGAAAGAAACAATAGAAATTACACTTGAGAGTTATGATATCAATGAAAGGCATAAATATTCTCCCCATTTACATCACATTTTGCACATATTTCTCCTCACAATGTATAAAATTATATGAAAGAAATGGATTACCTCCCTTTGACATAGTGTTGTTTTTTTTAGCTGTGTTCCCCATGTTAAGTTGTAGAACAAGTGGTAAATAAGCACTTTTCTAGTATTTTAACACTCCAATAATCTGACCGCATGAAGGTATTCATCTATTTTTACATAAGGCATTGCGTTTCTTTATTTAAAGAATATACTAGACAACTTTTCATGATTACATGTCCTTCATCTATGAAACAAGTGTTGAAATGTTTGTAATTGGATTTTTATGTTAAATAATTGCTTTTAAATATTCTAAATTGTTACTTCAATCTCCCAAATGTAAAGTTTGGTCATACCTAATCTTATTTTTTCATATTTGGCACTTTTTTCTACTTCAGTTCTGGCTGTCTAGTTTTGGCGAAGAACCCATCCTGATGTTGGGGTAACAGGAATTTCTGCACAGTGATTGTCAATGACATTTTGTGAAATTTACAAGTAATTAAAACACAGATTTAGTATAATGAAACATAATTGTTGTTTTATTTGGTATGAAACTGCTTAAAAAAGCCTTTCAAAAGTCTTTCTGTGGTTTTTTCATGGTATTTAATCAAAAACCTCCATATAAGGAAAAAACTAACTTAGAGTACACCAAGACTTTAGTTTCTAGATGTACTTGCAATACTGGTCAAAGCAAACACAGAAAACAATTCATATTTATTAAACATAGTATTTTACACCATTCTTTTAAAAACAGTCAATGCGCAACTTTATATACCAAATATACCTTGGCCGCAGTATGGGCTATAGTATAAATTTTGCTCTATCTTTACAAATTGAGCATTTATGAAGGTTGTATTGAAACTGGAACTTGAAAATTGGAAACATTACATGTTTATTACAAAAAAAGTTGGAAAAGAAGTAAAAAAATCTCTTATAGGGGTAAATTCGGTAAATAAATATACGTCATCAGGGACCGCCCATTTAGGGGAGAGCTTTCTGTCTAAAAGTGAAGACATGTGCTCTTCTGATTGGTAGATAATGTTTGTAATAAATATTTTTTGGTAGATGGATCAAAACTAGAGTTGAAAAAAAATAAAAAATAAATGCTGAATGCACTAATTTTTTTCCCTACAGGGTTGAAAAGTAATGGGGGTCAGTATAGGAATTCAGTGCGAATCTACATTGTTTGTAAACAAGGCCATGTGAATGCCCAAAAATGCCGCATGACCCTATGTTTTTATTGTTGCAAAAGATAGGGCTACATTTGTACTTTCATGAATGATATATGAAAGTTTTTAATTTCTAAAGGTAAATCAGGTATAAATTTATTTCCAAACATAGATTAGCATTAAAGTCAATGGGAGATTTTTTACTGAATTTACCCCTATAGGAAAATATGCACTTTTTCACTGTACTTGTCCAAGGCCACACAACAATCACAAAACTCATTTCCTGTAAATGTAAATGTAATGGAAGAATTTTGGAACCATTTGAAGTTGTTTTGTACACAAATTTTTATCTTTAACTGCGGCTATACAGGATGCACTTAGTTTACTGTGAGAGAAGCATGGAGTATATGGTAAAAATCAGTTTGTGTGTCCAGATTGAAAGAAACAATAGAAATTACACTTGAGAGTTATGATATCAATGAAAGGCATAAATATTCTCCCCATTTACATCACATTTTGCACATATTTCTCCTCACAATGTATAAAATTATATGAAAGAAATGGATTACCTCCCTTTGACATAGTGTTGTTTTTTTTAGCTGTGTTCCCCATGTTAAGTTGTAGAACAAGTGGTAAATAAGCACTTTTCTAGTATTTTAACACTCCAATAATCTGACCGCATGAAGGTATTCATCTATTTTTACATAAGGCATTGCGTTTCTTTATTTAAAGAATATACTAGACAACTTTTCATGATTACATGTCCTTCATCTATGAAACAAGTGTTGAAATGTTTGTAATTGGATTTTTATGTTAAATAATTGCTTTTAAATATTCTAAATTGTTACTTCAATCTCCCAAATGTAAAGTTTGGTCATACCTAATCTTATTTTTTCATATTTGGCACTTTTTTCTACTTCAGTTCTGGCTGTCTAGTTTTGGCGAAGAACCCATCCTGATGTTGGGGTAACAGGAATTTCTGCACAGTGATTGTCAATGACATTTTGTGAAATTTACAAGTAATTAAAACACAGATTTAGTATAATGAAACATAATTGTTGTTTTATTTGGTATGAAACTGCTTAAAAAAGCCTTTCAAAAGTCTTTCTGTGGTTTTTTCATGGTATTTAATCAAAAACCTCCATATAAGGAAAAAACTAACTTAGAGTACACCAAGACTTTAGTTTCTAGATGTACTTGCAATACTGGTCAAAGCAAACACAGAAAACAATTCATATTTATTAAACATAGTATTTTACACCATTCTTTTAAAAACAGTCAATGCGCAACTTTATATACCAAATATACCTTGGCCGCAGTATGGGCTATAGTATAAATTTTGCTCTATCTTTACAAATTGAGCATTTATGAAGGTTGTATTGAAACTGGAACTTGAAAATTGGAAACATTACATGTTTATTACAAAAAAAGTTGGAAAAGAAGTAAAAAAATCTCTTATAGGAAAATATGCACTTTTTCACTGTACTTGTCCAAGGCCACACAACAATCACAAAACTCATTTCCTGTAAATGTAAATGTAATGGAAGAATTTTGGAACCATTTGAAGTTGTTTTGTACACAAATTTTTATCTTTAACTGCGGCTATACAGGATGCACTTAGTTTACTGTGAGAGAAGCATGGAGTATATGGTAAAAATCAGTTTGTGTGTCCAGATTGAAAGAAACAATAGAAATTACACTTGAGAGTTATGATATCAATGAAAGGCATAAATATTCTCCCCATTTACATCACATTTTGCACATATTTCTCCTCACAATGTATAAAATTATATGAAAGAAATGGATTACCTCCCTTTGACATAGTGTTGTTTTTTTTAGCTGTGTTCCCCATGTTAAGTTGTAGAACAAGTGGTAAATAAGCACTTTTCTAGTATTTTAACACTCCAATAATCTGACCGCATGAAGGTATTCATCTATTTTTACATAAGGCATTGCGTTTCTTTATTTAAAGAATATACTAGACAACTTTTCATGATTACATGTCCTTCATCTATGAAACAAGTGTTGAAATGTTTGTAATTGGATTTTTATGTTAAATAATTGCTTTTAAATATTCTAAATTGTTACTTCAATCTCCCAAATGTAAAGTTTGGTCATACCTAATCTTATTTTTTCATATTTGGCACTTTTTTCTACTTCAGTTCTGGCTGTCTAGTTTTGGCGAAGAACCCATCCTGATGTTGGGGTAACAGGAATTTCTGCACAGTGATTGTCAATGACATTTTGTGAAATTTACAAGTAATTAAAACACAGATTTAGTATAATGAAACATAATTGTTGTTTTATTTGGTATGAAACTGCTTAAAAAAGCCTTTCAAAAGTCTTTCTGTGGTTTTTTCATGGTATTTAATCAAAAACCTCCATATAAGGAAAAAACTAACTTAGAGTACACCAAGACTTTAGTTTCTAGATGTACTTGCAATACTGGTCAAAGCAAACACAGAAAACAATTCATATTTATTAAACATAGTATTTTACACCATTCTTTTAAAAACAGTCAATGCGCAACTTTATATACCAAATATACCTTGGCCGCAGTATGGGCTATAGTATAAATTTTGCTCTATCTTTACAAATTGAGCATTTATGAAGGTTGTATTGAAACTGGAACTTGAAAATTGGAAACATTACATGTTTATTACAAAAAAAGTTGGAAAAGAAGTAAAAAAATCTCTTATAGGGGTAAATTCGGTAAATAAATATACGTCATCAGGGACCGCCCATTTAGGGGAGAGCTTTCTGTCTAAAAGTGAAGACATGTGCTCTTCTGATTGGTAGATAATGTTTGTAATAAATATTTTTTGGTAGATGGATCAAAACTAGAGTTGAAAAAAAATAAAAAATAAATGCTGAATGCACTAATTTTTTTCCCTACAGGGTTGAAAAGTAATGGGGGTCAGTATAGGAATTCAGTGCGAATCTACATTGTTTGTAAACAAGGCCATGTGAATGCCCAAAAATGCCGCATGACCCTATGTTTTTATTGTTGCAAAAGATAGGGCTACATTTGTACTTTCATGAATGATATATGAAAGTTTTTAATTTCTAAAGGTAAATCAGGTATAAATTTATTTCCAAACATAGATTAGCATTAAAGTCAATGGGAGATTTTTTACTGAATTTACCCCTATAGGAAAATATGCACTTTTTCACTGTACTTGTCCAAGGCCACACAACAATCACAAAACTCATTTCCTGTAAATGTAAATGTAATGGAAGAATTTTGGAACCATTTGAAGTTGTTTTGTACACAAATTTTTATCTTTAACTGCGGCTATACAGGATGCACTTAGTTTACTGTGAGAGAAGCATGGAGTATATGGTAAAAATCAGTTTGTGTGTCCAGATTGAAAGAAACAATAGAAATTACACTTGAGAGTTATGATATCAATGAAAGGCATAAATATTCTCCCCATTTACATCACATTTTGCACATATTTCTCCTCACAATGTATAAAATTATATGAAAGAAATGGATTACCTCCCTTTGACATAGTGTTGTTTTTTTTAGCTGTGTTCCCCATGTTAAGTTGTAGAACAAGTGGTAAATAAGCACTTTTCTAGTATTTTAACACTCCAATAATCTGACCGCATGAAGGTATTCATCTATTTTTACATAAGGCATTGCGTTTCTTTATTTAAAGAATATACTAGACAACTTTTCATGATTACATGTCCTTCATCTATGAAACAAGTGTTGAAATGTTTGTAATTGGATTTTTATGTTAAATAATTGCTTTTAAATATTCTAAATTGTTACTTCAATCTCCCAAATGTAAAGTTTGGTCATACCTAATCTTATTTTTTCATATTTGGCACTTTTTTCTACTTCAGTTCTGGCTGTCTAGTTTTGGCGAAGAACCCATCCTGATGTTGGGGTAACAGGAATTTCTGCACAGTGATTGTCAATGACATTTTGTGAAATTTACAAGTAATTAAAACACAGATTTAGTATAATGAAACATAATTGTTGTTTTATTTGGTATGAAACTGCTTAAAAAAGCCTTTCAAAAGTCTTTCTGTGGTTTTTTCATGGTATTTAATCAAAAACCTCCATATAAGGAAAAAACTAACTTAGAGTACACCAAGACTTTAGTTTCTAGATGTACTTGCAATACTGGTCAAAGCAAACACAGAAAACAATTCATATTTATTAAACATAGTATTTTACACCATTCTTTTAAAAACAGTCAATGCGCAACTTTATATACCAAATATACCTTGGCCGCAGTATGGGCTATAGTATAAATTTTGCTCTATCTTTACAAATTGAGCATTTATGAAGGTTGTATTGAAACTGGAACTTGAAAATTGGAAACATTACATGTTTATTACAAAAAAAGTTGGAAAAGAAGTAAAAAAATCTCTTATAGGGGTAAATTCGGTAAATAAATATACGTCATCAGGGACCGCCCATTTAGGGGAGAGCTTTCTGTCTAAAAGTGAAGACATGTGCTCTTCTGATTGGTAGATAATGTTTGTAATAAATATTTTTTGGTAGATGGATCAAAACTAGAGTTGAAAAAAAATAAAAAATAAATGCTGAATGCACTAATTTTTTTCCCTACAGGGTTGAAAAGTAATGGGGGTCAGTATAGGAATTCAGTGCGAATCTACATTGTTTGTAAACAAGGCCATGTGAATGCCCAAAAATGCCGCATGACCCTATGTTTTTATTGTTGCAAAAGATAGGGCTACATTTGTACTTTCATGAATGATATATGAAAGTTTTTAATTTCTAAAGGTAAATCAGGTATAAATTTATTTCCAAACATAGATTAGCATTAAAGTCAATGGGAGATTTTTTACTGAATTTACCCCTATAGGAAAATATGCACTTTTTCACTGTACTTGTCCAAGGCCACACAACAATCACAAAACTCATTTCCTGTAAATGTAAATGTAATGGAAGAATTTTGGAACCATTTGAAGTTGTTTTGTACACAAATTTTTATCTTTAACTGCGGCTATACAGGATGCACTTAGTTTACTGTGAGAGAAGCATGGAGTATATGGTAAAAATCAGTTTGTGTGTCCAGATTGAAAGAAACAATAGAAATTACACTTGAGAGTTATGATATCAATGAAAGGCATAAATATTCTCCCCATTTACATCACATTTTGCACATATTTCTCCTCACAATGTATAAAATTATATGAAAGAAATGGATTACCTCCCTTTGACATAGTGTTGTTTTTTTTAGCTGTGTTCCCCATGTTAAGTTGTAGAACAAGTGGTAAATAAGCACTTTTCTAGTATTTTAACACTCCAATAATCTGACCGCATGAAGGTATTCATCTATTTTTACATAAGGCATTGCGTTTCTTTATTTAAAGAATATACTAGACAACTTTTCATGATTACATGTCCTTCATCTATGAAACAAGTGTTGAAATGTTTGTAATTGGATTTTTATGTTAAATAATTGCTTTTAAATATTCTAAATTGTTACTTCAATCTCCCAAATGTAAAGTTTGGTCATACCTAATCTTATTTTTTCATATTTGGCACTTTTTTCTACTTCAGTTCTGGCTGTCTAGTTTTGGCGAAGAACCCATCCTGATGTTGGGGTAACAGGAATTTCTGCACAGTGATTGTCAATGACATTTTGTGAAATTTACAAGTAATTAAAACACAGATTTAGTATAATGAAACATAATTGTTGTTTTATTTGGTATGAAACTGCTTAAAAAAGCCTTTCAAAAGTCTTTCTGTGGTTTTTTCATGGTATTTAATCAAAAACCTCCATATAAGGAAAAAACTAACTTAGAGTACACCAAGACTTTAGTTTCTAGATGTACTTGCAATACTGGTCAAAGCAAACACAGAAAACAATTCATATTTATTAAACATAGTATTTTACACCATTCTTTTAAAAACAGTCAATGCGCAACTTTATATACCAAATATACCTTGGCCGCAGTATGGGCTATAGTATAAATTTTGCTCTATCTTTACAAATTGAGCATTTATGAAGGTTGTATTGAAACTGGAACTTGAAAATTGGAAACATTACATGTTTATTACAAAAAAAGTTGGAAAAGAAGTAAAAAAATCTCTTATAGGGGTAAATTCGGTAAATAAATATACGTCATCAGGGACCGCCCATTTAGGGGAGAGCTTTCTGTCTAAAAGTGAAGACATGTGCTCTTCTGATTGGTAGATAATGTTTGTAATAAATATTTTTTGGTAGATGGATCAAAACTAGAGTTGAAAAAAAATAAAAAATAAATGCTGAATGCACTAATTTTTTTCCCTACAGGGTTGAAAAGTAATGGGGGTCAGTATAGGAATTCAGTGCGAATCTACATTGTTTGTAAACAAGGCCATGTGAATGCCCAAAAATGCCGCATGACCCTATGTTTTTATTGTTGCAAAAGATAGGGCTACATTTGTACTTTCATGAATGATATATGAAAGTTTTTAATTTCTAAAGGTAAATCAGGTATAAATTTATTTCCAAACATAGATTAGCATTAAAGTCAATGGGAGATTTTTTACTGAATTTACCCCTATAGGAAAATATGCACTTTTTCACTGTACTTGTCCAAGGCCACACAACAATCACAAAACTCATTTCCTGTAAATGTAAATGTAATGGAAGAATTTTGGAACCATTTGAAGTTGTTTTGTACACAAATTTTTATCTTTAACTGCGGCTATACAGGATGCACTTAGTTTACTGTGAGAGAAGCATGGAGTATATGGTAAAAATCAGTTTGTGTGTCCAGATTGAAAGAAACAATAGAAATTACACTTGAGAGTTATGATATCAATGAAAGGCATAAATATTCTCCCCATTTACATCACATTTTGCACATATTTCTCCTCACAATGTATAAAATTATATGAAAGAAATGGATTACCTCCCTTTGACATAGTGTTGTTTTTTTTAGCTGTGTTCCCCATGTTAAGTTGTAGAACAAGTGGTAAATAAGCACTTTTCTAGTATTTTAACACTCCAATAATCTGACCGCATGAAGGTATTCATCTATTTTTACATAAGGCATTGCGTTTCTTTATTTAAAGAATATACTAGACAACTTTTCATGATTACATGTCCTTCATCTATGAAACAAGTGTTGAAATGTTTGTAATTGGATTTTTATGTTAAATAATTGCTTTTAAATATTCTAAATTGTTACTTCAATCTCCCAAATGTAAAGTTTGGTCATACCTAATCTTATTTTTTCATATTTGGCACTTTTTTCTACTTCAGTTCTGGCTGTCTAGTTTTGGCGAAGAACCCATCCTGATGTTGGGGTAACAGGAATTTCTGCACAGTGATTGTCAATGACATTTTGTGAAATTTACAAGTAATTAAAACACAGATTTAGTATAATGAAACATAATTGTTGTTTTATTTGGTATGAAACTGCTTAAAAAAGCCTTTCAAAAGTCTTTCTGTGGTTTTTTCATGGTATTTAATCAAAAACCTCCATATAAGGAAAAAACTAACTTAGAGTACACCAAGACTTTAGTTTCTAGATGTACTTGCAATACTGGTCAAAGCAAACACAGAAAACAATTCATATTTATTAAACATAGTATTTTACACCATTCTTTTAAAAACAGTCAATGCGCAACTTTATATACCAAATATACCTTGGCCGCAGTATGGGCTATAGTATAAATTTTGCTCTATCTTTACAAATTGAGCATTTATGAAGGTTGTATTGAAACTGGAACTTGAAAATTGGAAACATTACATGTTTATTACAAAAAAAGTTGGAAAAGAAGTAAAAAAATCTCTTATAGGGGTAAATTCGGTAAATAAATATACGTCATCAGGGACCGCCCATTTAGGGGAGAGCTTTCTGTCTAAAAGTGAAGACATGTGCTCTTCTGATTGGTAGATAATGTTTGTAATAAATATTTTTTGGTAGATGGATCAAAACTAGAGTTGAAAAAAAATAAAAAATAAATGCTGAATGCACTAATTTTTTTCCCTACAGGGTTGAAAAGTAATGGGGGTCAGTATAGGAATTCAGTGCGAATCTACATTGTTTGTAAACAAGGCCATGTGAATGCCCAAAAATGCCGCATGACCCTATGTTTTTATTGTTGCAAAAGATAGGGCTACATTTGTACTTTCATGAATGATATATGAAAGTTTTTAATTTCTAAAGGTAAATCAGGTATAAATTTATTTCCAAACATAGATTAGCATTAAAGTCAATGGGAGATTTTTTACTGAATTTACCCCTATAGGAAAATATGCACTTTTTCACTGTACTTGTCCAAGGCCACACAACAATCACAAAACTCATTTCCTGTAAATGTAAATGTAATGGAAGAATTTTGGAACCATTTGAAGTTGTTTTGTACACAAATTTTTATCTTTAACTGCGGCTATACAGGATGCACTTAGTTTACTGTGAGAGAAGCATGGAGTATATGGTAAAAATCAGTTTGTGTGTCCAGATTGAAAGAAACAATAGAAATTACACTTGAGAGTTATGATATCAATGAAAGGCATAAATATTCTCCCCATTTACATCACATTTTGCACATATTTCTCCTCACAATGTATAAAATTATATGAAAGAAATGGATTACCTCCCTTTGACATAGTGTTGTTTTTTTTAGCTGTGTTCCCCATGTTAAGTTGTAGAACAAGTGGTAAATAAGCACTTTTCTAGTATTTTAACACTCCAATAATCTGACCGCATGAAGGTATTCATCTATTTTTACATAAGGCATTGCGTTTCTTTATTTAAAGAATATACTAGACAACTTTTCATGATTACATGTCCTTCATCTATGAAACAAGTGTTGAAATGTTTGTAATTGGATTTTTATGTTAAATAATTGCTTTTAAATATTCTAAATTGTTACTTCAATCTCCCAAATGTAAAGTTTGGTCATACCTAATCTTATTTTTTCATATTTGGCACTTTTTTCTACTTCAGTTCTGGCTGTCTAGTTTTGGCGAAGAACCCATCCTGATGTTGGGGTAACAGGAATTTCTGCACAGTGATTGTCAATGACATTTTGTGAAATTTACAAGTAATTAAAACACAGATTTAGTATAATGAAACATAATTGTTGTTTTATTTGGTATGAAACTGCTTAAAAAAGCCTTTCAAAAGTCTTTCTGTGGTTTTTTCATGGTATTTAATCAAAAACCTCCATATAAGGAAAAAACTAACTTAGAGTACACCAAGACTTTAGTTTCTAGATGTACTTGCAATACTGGTCAAAGCAAACACAGAAAACAATTCATATTTATTAAACATAGTATTTTACACCATTCTTTTAAAAACAGTCAATGCGCAACTTTATATACCAAATATACCTTGGCCGCAGTATGGGCTATAGTATAAATTTTGCTCTATCTTTACAAATTGAGCATTTATGAAGGTTGTATTGAAACTGGAACTTGAAAATTGGAAACATTACATGTTTATTACAAAAAAAGTTGGAAAAGAAGTAAAAAAATCTCTTATAGGGGTAAATTCGGTAAATAAATATACGTCATCAGGGACCGCCCATTTAGGGGAGAGCTTTCTGTCTAAAAGTGAAGACATGTGCTCTTCTGATTGGTAGATAATGTTTGTAATAAATATTTTTTGGTAGATGGATCAAAACTAGAGTTGAAAAAAAATAAAAAATAAATGCTGAATGCACTAATTTTTTTCCCTACAGGGTTGAAAAGTAATGGGGGTCAGTATAGGAATTCAGTGCGAATCTACATTGTTTGTAAACAAGGCCATGTGAATGCCCAAAAATGCCGCATGACCCTATGTTTTTATTGTTGCAAAAGATAGGGCTACATTTGTACTTTCATGAATGATATATGAAAGTTTTTAATTTCTAAAGGTAAATCAGGTATAAATTTATTTCCAAACATAGATTAGCATTAAAGTCAATGGGAGATTTTTTACTGAATTTACCCCTATAGGAAAATATGCACTTTTTCACTGTACTTGTCCAAGGCCACACAACAATCACAAAACTCATTTCCTGTAAATGTAAATGTAATGGAAGAATTTTGGAACCATTTGAAGTTGTTTTGTACACAAATTTTTATCTTTAACTGCGGCTATACAGGATGCACTTAGTTTACTGTGAGAGAAGCATGGAGTATATGGTAAAAATCAGTTTGTGTGTCCAGATTGAAAGAAACAATAGAAATTACACTTGAGAGTTATGATATCAATGAAAGGCATAAATATTCTCCCCATTTACATCACATTTTGCACATATTTCTCCTCACAATGTATAAAATTATATGAAAGAAATGGATTACCTCCCTTTGACATAGTGTTGTTTTTTTTAGCTGTGTTCCCCATGTTAAGTTGTAGAACAAGTGGTAAATAAGCACTTTTCTAGTATTTTAACACTCCAATAATCTGACCGCATGAAGGTATTCATCTATTTTTACATAAGGCATTGCGTTTCTTTATTTAAAGAATATACTAGACAACTTTTCATGATTACATGTCCTTCATCTATGAAACAAGTGTTGAAATGTTTGTAATTGGATTTTTATGTTAAATAATTGCTTTTAAATATTCTAAATTGTTACTTCAATCTCCCAAATGTAAAGTTTGGTCATACCTAATCTTATTTTTTCATATTTGGCACTTTTTTCTACTTCAGTTCTGGCTGTCTAGTTTTGGCGAAGAACCCATCCTGATGTTGGGGTAACAGGAATTTCTGCACAGTGATTGTCAATGACATTTTGTGAAATTTACAAGTAATTAAAACACAGATTTAGTATAATGAAACATAATTGTTGTTTTATTTGGTATGAAACTGCTTAAAAAAGCCTTTCAAAAGTCTTTCTGTGGTTTTTTCATGGTATTTAATCAAAAACCTCCATATAAGGAAAAAACTAACTTAGAGTACACCAAGACTTTAGTTTCTAGATGTACTTGCAATACTGGTCAAAGCAAACACAGAAAACAATTCATATTTATTAAACATAGTATTTTACACCATTCTTTTAAAAACAGTCAATGCGCAACTTTATATACCAAATATACCTTGGCCGCAGTATGGGCTATAGTATAAATTTTGCTCTATCTTTACAAATTGAGCATTTATGAAGGTTGTATTGAAACTGGAACTTGAAAATTGGAAACATTACATGTTTATTACAAAAAAAGTTGGAAAAGAAGTAAAAAAATCTCTTATAGGGGTAAATTCGGTAAATAAATATACGTCATCAGGGACCGCCCATTTAGGGGAGAGCTTTCTGTCTAAAAGTGAAGACATGTGCTCTTCTGATTGGTAGATAATGTTTGTAATAAATATTTTTTGGTAGATGGATCAAAACTAGAGTTGAAAAAAAATAAAAAATAAATGCTGAATGCACTAATTTTTTTCCCTACAGGGTTGAAAAGTAATGGGGGTCAGTATAGGAATTCAGTGCGAATCTACATTGTTTGTAAACAAGGCCATGTGAATGCCCAAAAATGCCGCATGACCCTATGTTTTTATTGTTGCAAAAGATAGGGCTACATTTGTACTTTCATGAATGATATATGAAAGTTTTTAATTTCTAAAGGTAAATCAGGTATAAATTTATTTCCAAACATAGATTAGCATTAAAGTCAATGGGAGATTTTTTACTGAATTTACCCCTATAGGAAAATATGCACTTTTTCACTGTACTTGTCCAAGGCCACACAACAATCACAAAACTCATTTCCTGTAAATGTAAATGTAATGGAAGAATTTTGGAACCATTTGAAGTTGTTTTGTACACAAATTTTTATCTTTAACTGCGGCTATACAGGATGCACTTAGTTTACTGTGAGAGAAGCATGGAGTATATGGTAAAAATCAGTTTGTGTGTCCAGATTGAAAGAAACAATAGAAATTACACTTGAGAGTTATGATATCAATGAAAGGCATAAATATTCTCCCCATTTACATCACATTTTGCACATATTTCTCCTCACAATGTATAAAATTATATGAAAGAAATGGATTACCTCCCTTTGACATAGTGTTGTTTTTTTTAGCTGTGTTCCCCATGTTAAGTTGTAGAACAAGTGGTAAATAAGCACTTTTCTAGTATTTTAACACTCCAATAATCTGACCGCATGAAGGTATTCATCTATTTTTACATAAGGCATTGCGTTTCTTTATTTAAAGAATATACTAGACAACTTTTCATGATTACATGTCCTTCATCTATGAAACAAGTGTTGAAATGTTTGTAATTGGATTTTTATGTTAAATAATTGCTTTTAAATATTCTAAATTGTTACTTCAATCTCCCAAATGTAAAGTTTGGTCATACCTAATCTTATTTTTTCATATTTGGCACTTTTTTCTACTTCAGTTCTGGCTGTCTAGTTTTGGCGAAGAACCCATCCTGATGTTGGGGTAACAGGAATTTCTGCACAGTGATTGTCAATGACATTTTGTGAAATTTACAAGTAATTAAAACACAGATTTAGTATAATGAAACATAATTGTTGTTTTATTTGGTATGAAACTGCTTAAAAAAGCCTTTCAAAAGTCTTTCTGTGGTTTTTTCATGGTATTTAATCAAAAACCTCCATATAAGGAAAAAACTAACTTAGAGTACACCAAGACTTTAGTTTCTAGATGTACTTGCAATACTGGTCAAAGCAAACACAGAAAACAATTCATATTTATTAAACATAGTATTTTACACCATTCTTTTAAAAACAGTCAATGCGCAACTTTATATACCAAATATACCTTGGCCGCAGTATGGGCTATAGTATAAATTTTGCTCTATCTTTACAAATTGAGCATTTATGAAGGTTGTATTGAAACTGGAACTTGAAAATTGGAAACATTACATGTTTATTACAAAAAAAGTTGGAAAAGAAGTAAAAAAATCTCTTATAGGGGTAAATTCGGTAAATAAATATACGTCATCAGGGACCGCCCATTTAGGGGAGAGCTTTCTGTCTAAAAGTGAAGACATGTGCTCTTCTGATTGGTAGATAATGTTTGTAATAAATATTTTTTGGTAGATGGATCAAAACTAGAGTTGAAAAAAAATAAAAAATAAATGCTGAATGCACTAATTTTTTTCCCTACAGGGTTGAAAAGTAATGGGGGTCAGTATAGGAATTCAGTGCGAATCTACATTGTTTGTAAACAAGGCCATGTGAATGCCCAAAAATGCCGCATGACCCTATGTTTTTATTGTTGCAAAAGATAGGGCTACATTTGTACTTTCATGAATGATATATGAAAGTTTTTAATTTCTAAAGGTAAATCAGGTATAAATTTATTTCCAAACATAGATTAGCATTAAAGTCAATGGGAGATTTTTTACTGAATTTACCCCTATAGGAAAATATGCACTTTTTCACTGTACTTGTCCAAGGCCACACAACAATCACAAAACTCATTTCCTGTAAATGTAAATGTAATGGAAGAATTTTGGAACCATTTGAAGTTGTTTTGTACACAAATTTTTATCTTTAACTGCGGCTATACAGGATGCACTTAGTTTACTGTGAGAGAAGCATGGAGTATATGGTAAAAATCAGTTTGTGTGTCCAGATTGAAAGAAACAATAGAAATTACACTTGAGAGTTATGATATCAATGAAAGGCATAAATATTCTCCCCATTTACATCACATTTTGCACATATTTCTCCTCACAATGTATAAAATTATATGAAAGAAATGGATTACCTCCCTTTGACATAGTGTTGTTTTTTTTAGCTGTGTTCCCCATGTTAAGTTGTAGAACAAGTGGTAAATAAGCACTTTTCTAGTATTTTAACACTCCAATAATCTGACCGCATGAAGGTATTCATCTATTTTTACATAAGGCATTGCGTTTCTTTATTTAAAGAATATACTAGACAACTTTTCATGATTACATGTCCTTCATCTATGAAACAAGTGTTGAAATGTTTGTAATTGGATTTTTATGTTAAATAATTGCTTTTAAATATTCTAAATTGTTACTTCAATCTCCCAAATGTAAAGTTTGGTCATACCTAATCTTATTTTTTCATATTTGGCACTTTTTTCTACTTCAGTTCTGGCTGTCTAGTTTTGGCGAAGAACCCATCCTGATGTTGGGGTAACAGGAATTTCTGCACAGTGATTGTCAATGACATTTTGTGAAATTTACAAGTAATTAAAACACAGATTTAGTATAATGAAACATAATTGTTGTTTTATTTGGTATGAAACTGCTTAAAAAAGCCTTTCAAAAGTCTTTCTGTGGTTTTTTCATGGTATTTAATCAAAAACCTCCATATAAGGAAAAAACTAACTTAGAGTACACCAAGACTTTAGTTTCTAGATGTACTTGCAATACTGGTCAAAGCAAACACAGAAAACAATTCATATTTATTAAACATAGTATTTTACACCATTCTTTTAAAAACAGTCAATGCGCAACTTTATATACCAAATATACCTTGGCCGCAGTATGGGCTATAGTATAAATTTTGCTCTATCTTTACAAATTGAGCATTTATGAAGGTTGTATTGAAACTGGAACTTGAAAATTGGAAACATTACATGTTTATTACAAAAAAAGTTGGAAAAGAAGTAAAAAAATCTCTTATAGGAAAATATGCACTTTTTCACTGTACTTGTCCAAGGCCACACAACAATCACAAAACTCATTTCCTGTAAATGTAAATGTAATGGAAGAATTTTGGAACCATTTGAAGTTGTTTTGTACACAAATTTTTATCTTTAACTGCGGCTATACAGGATGCACTTAGTTTACTGTGAGAGAAGCATGGAGTATATGGTAAAAATCAGTTTGTGTGTCCAGATTGAAAGAAACAATAGAAATTACACTTGAGAGTTATGATATCAATGAAAGGCATAAATATTCTCCCCATTTACATCACATTTTGCACATATTTCTCCTCACAATGTATAAAATTATATGAAAGAAATGGATTACCTCCCTTTGACATAGTGTTGTTTTTTTTAGCTGTGTTCCCCATGTTAAGTTGTAGAACAAGTGGTAAATAAGCACTTTTCTAGTATTTTAACACTCCAATAATCTGACCGCATGAAGGTATTCATCTATTTTTACATAAGGCATTGCGTTTCTTTATTTAAAGAATATACTAGACAACTTTTCATGATTACATGTCCTTCATCTATGAAACAAGTGTTGAAATGTTTGTAATTGGATTTTTATGTTAAATAATTGCTTTTAAATATTCTAAATTGTTACTTCAATCTCCCAAATGTAAAGTTTGGTCATACCTAATCTTATTTTTTCATATTTGGCACTTTTTTCTACTTCAGTTCTGGCTGTCTAGTTTTGGCGAAGAACCCATCCTGATGTTGGGGTAACAGGAATTTCTGCACAGTGATTGTCAATGACATTTTGTGAAATTTACAAGTAATTAAAACACAGATTTAGTATAATGAAACATAATTGTTGTTTTATTTGGTATGAAACTGCTTAAAAAAGCCTTTCAAAAGTCTTTCTGTGGTTTTTTCATGGTATTTAATCAAAAACCTCCATATAAGGAAAAAACTAACTTAGAGTACACCAAGACTTTAGTTTCTAGATGTACTTGCAATACTGGTCAAAGCAAACACAGAAAACAATTCATATTTATTAAACATAGTATTTTACACCATTCTTTTAAAAACAGTCAATGCGCAACTTTATATACCAAATATACCTTGGCCGCAGTATGGGCTATAGTATAAATTTTGCTCTATCTTTACAAATTGAGCATTTATGAAGGTTGTATTGAAACTGGAACTTGAAAATTGGAAACATTACATGTTTATTACAAAAAAAGTTGGAAAAGAAGTAAAAAAATCTCTTATAGGAAAATATGCACTTTTTCACTGTACTTGTCCAAGGCCACACAACAATCACAAAACTCATTTCCTGTAAATGTAAATGTAATGGAAGAATTTTGGAACCATTTGAAGTTGTTTTGTACACAAATTTTTATCTTTAACTGCGGCTATACAGGATGCACTTAGTTTACTGTGAGAGAAGCATGGAGTATATGGTAAAAATCAGTTTGTGTGTCCAGATTGAAAGAAACAATAGAAATTACACTTGAGAGTTATGATATCAATGAAAGGCATAAATATTCTCCCCATTTACATCACATTTTGCACATATTTCTCCTCACAATGTATAAAATTATATGAAAGAAATGGATTACCTCCCTTTGACATAGTGTTGTTTTTTTTAGCTGTGTTCCCCATGTTAAGTTGTAGAACAAGTGGTAAATAAGCACTTTTCTAGTATTTTAACACTCCAATAATCTGACCGCATGAAGGTATTCATCTATTTTTACATAAGGCATTGCGTTTCTTTATTTAAAGAATATACTAGACAACTTTTCATGATTACATGTCCTTCATCTATGAAACAAGTGTTGAAATGTTTGTAATTGGATTTTTATGTTAAATAATTGCTTTTAAATATTCTAAATTGTTACTTCAATCTCCCAAATGTAAAGTTTGGTCATACCTAATCTTATTTTTTCATATTTGGCACTTTTTTCTACTTCAGTTCTGGCTGTCTAGTTTTGGCGAAGAACCCATCCTGATGTTGGGGTAACAGGAATTTCTGCACAGTGATTGTCAATGACATTTTGTGAAATTTACAAGTAATTAAAACACAGATTTAGTATAATGAAACATAATTGTTGTTTTATTTGGTATGAAACTGCTTAAAAAAGCCTTTCAAAAGTCTTTCTGTGGTTTTTTCATGGTATTTAATCAAAAACCTCCATATAAGGAAAAAACTAACTTAGAGTACACCAAGACTTTAGTTTCTAGATGTACTTGCAATACTGGTCAAAGCAAACACAGAAAACAATTCATATTTATTAAACATAGTATTTTACACCATTCTTTTAAAAACAGTCAATGCGCAACTTTATATACCAAATATACCTTGGCCGCAGTATGGGCTATAGTATAAATTTTGCTCTATCTTTACAAATTGAGCATTTATGAAGGTTGTATTGAAACTGGAACTTGAAAATTGGAAACATTACATGTTTATTACAAAAAAAGTTGGAAAAGAAGTAAAAAAATCTCTTATAGGGGTAAATTCGGTAAATAAATATACGTCATCAGGGACCGCCCATTTAGGGGAGAGCTTTCTGTCTAAAAGTGAAGACATGTGCTCTTCTGATTGGTAGATAATGTTTGTAATAAATATTTTTTGGTAGATGGATCAAAACTAGAGTTGAAAAAAAATAAAAAATAAATGCTGAATGCACTAATTTTTTTCCCTACAGGGTTGAAAAGTAATGGGGGTCAGTATAGGAATTCAGTGCGAATCTACATTGTTTGTAAACAAGGCCATGTGAATGCCCAAAAATGCCGCATGACCCTATGTTTTTATTGTTGCAAAAGATAGGGCTACATTTGTACTTTCATGAATGATATATGAAAGTTTTTAATTTCTAAAGGTAAATCAGGTATAAATTTATTTCCAAACATAGATTAGCATTAAAGTCAATGGGAGATTTTTTACTGAATTTACCCCTATAGGAAAATATGCACTTTTTCACTGTACTTGTCCAAGGCCACACAACAATCACAAAACTCATTTCCTGTAAATGTAAATGTAATGGAAGAATTTTGGAACCATTTGAAGTTGTTTTGTACACAAATTTTTATCTTTAACTGCGGCTATACAGGATGCACTTAGTTTACTGTGAGAGAAGCATGGAGTATATGGTAAAAATCAGTTTGTGTGTCCAGATTGAAAGAAACAATAGAAATTACACTTGAGAGTTATGATATCAATGAAAGGCATAAATATTCTCCCCATTTACATCACATTTTGCACATATTTCTCCTCACAATGTATAAAATTATATGAAAGAAATGGATTACCTCCCTTTGACATAGTGTTGTTTTTTTTAGCTGTGTTCCCCATGTTAAGTTGTAGAACAAGTGGTAAATAAGCACTTTTCTAGTATTTTAACACTCCAATAATCTGACCGCATGAAGGTATTCATCTATTTTTACATAAGGCATTGCGTTTCTTTATTTAAAGAATATACTAGACAACTTTTCATGATTACATGTCCTTCATCTATGAAACAAGTGTTGAAATGTTTGTAATTGGATTTTTATGTTAAATAATTGCTTTTAAATATTCTAAATTGTTACTTCAATCTCCCAAATGTAAAGTTTGGTCATACCTAATCTTATTTTTTCATATTTGGCACTTTTTTCTACTTCAGTTCTGGCTGTCTAGTTTTGGCGAAGAACCCATCCTGATGTTGGGGTAACAGGAATTTCTGCACAGTGATTGTCAATGACATTTTGTGAAATTTACAAGTAATTAAAACACAGATTTAGTATAATGAAACATAATTGTTGTTTTATTTGGTATGAAACTGCTTAAAAAAGCCTTTCAAAAGTCTTTCTGTGGTTTTTTCATGGTATTTAATCAAAAACCTCCATATAAGGAAAAAACTAACTTAGAGTACACCAAGACTTTAGTTTCTAGATGTACTTGCAATACTGGTCAAAGCAAACACAGAAAACAATTCATATTTATTAAACATAGTATTTTACACCATTCTTTTAAAAACAGTCAATGCGCAACTTTATATACCAAATATACCTTGGCCGCAGTATGGGCTATAGTATAAATTTTGCTCTATCTTTACAAATTGAGCATTTATGAAGGTTGTATTGAAACTGGAACTTGAAAATTGGAAACATTACATGTTTATTACAAAAAAAGTTGGAAAAGAAGTAAAAAAATCTCTTATAGGAAAATATGCACTTTTTCACTGTACTTGTCCAAGGCCACACAACAATCACAAAACTCATTTCCTGTAAATGTAAATGTAATGGAAGAATTTTGGAACCATTTGAAGTTGTTTTGTACACAAATTTTTATCTTTAACTGCGGCTATACAGGATGCACTTAGTTTACTGTGAGAGAAGCATGGAGTATATGGTAAAAATCAGTTTGTGTGTCCAGATTGAAAGAAACAATAGAAATTACACTTGAGAGTTATGATATCAATGAAAGGCATAAATATTCTCCCCATTTACATCACATTTTGCACATATTTCTCCTCACAATGTATAAAATTATATGAAAGAAATGGATTACCTCCCTTTGACATAGTGTTGTTTTTTTTAGCTGTGTTCCCCATGTTAAGTTGTAGAACAAGTGGTAAATAAGCACTTTTCTAGTATTTTAACACTCCAATAATCTGACCGCATGAAGGTATTCATCTATTTTTACATAAGGCATTGCGTTTCTTTATTTAAAGAATATACTAGACAACTTTTCATGATTACATGTCCTTCATCTATGAAACAAGTGTTGAAATGTTTGTAATTGGATTTTTATGTTAAATAATTGCTTTTAAATATTCTAAATTGTTACTTCAATCTCCCAAATGTAAAGTTTGGTCATACCTAATCTTATTTTTTCATATTTGGCACTTTTTTCTACTTCAGTTCTGGCTGTCTAGTTTTGGCGAAGAACCCATCCTGATGTTGGGGTAACAGGAATTTCTGCACAGTGATTGTCAATGACATTTTGTGAAATTTACAAGTAATTAAAACACAGATTTAGTATAATGAAACATAATTGTTGTTTTATTTGGTATGAAACTGCTTAAAAAAGCCTTTCAAAAGTCTTTCTGTGGTTTTTTCATGGTATTTAATCAAAAACCTCCATATAAGGAAAAAACTAACTTAGAGTACACCAAGACTTTAGTTTCTAGATGTACTTGCAATACTGGTCAAAGCAAACACAGAAAACAATTCATATTTATTAAACATAGTATTTTACACCATTCTTTTAAAAACAGTCAATGCGCAACTTTATATACCAAATATACCTTGGCCGCAGTATGGGCTATAGTATAAATTTTGCTCTATCTTTACAAATTGAGCATTTATGAAGGTTGTATTGAAACTGGAACTTGAAAATTGGAAACATTACATGTTTATTACAAAAAAAGTTGGAAAAGAAGTAAAAAAATCTCTTATAGGAAAATATGCACTTTTTCACTGTACTTGTCCAAGGCCACACAACAATCACAAAACTCATTTCCTGTAAATGTAAATGTAATGGAAGAATTTTGGAACCATTTGAAGTTGTTTTGTACACAAATTTTTATCTTTAACTGCGGCTATACAGGATGCACTTAGTTTACTGTGAGAGAAGCATGGAGTATATGGTAAAAATCAGTTTGTGTGTCCAGATTGAAAGAAACAATAGAAATTACACTTGAGAGTTATGATATCAATGAAAGGCATAAATATTCTCCCCATTTACATCACATTTTGCACATATTTCTCCTCACAATGTATAAAATTATATGAAAGAAATGGATTACCTCCCTTTGACATAGTGTTGTTTTTTTTAGCTGTGTTCCCCATGTTAAGTTGTAGAACAAGTGGTAAATAAGCACTTTTCTAGTATTTTAACACTCCAATAATCTGACCGCATGAAGGTATTCATCTATTTTTACATAAGGCATTGCGTTTCTTTATTTAAAGAATATACTAGACAACTTTTCATGATTACATGTCCTTCATCTATGAAACAAGTGTTGAAATGTTTGTAATTGGATTTTTATGTTAAATAATTGCTTTTAAATATTCTAAATTGTTACTTCAATCTCCCAAATGTAAAGTTTGGTCATACCTAATCTTATTTTTTCATATTTGGCACTTTTTTCTACTTCAGTTCTGGCTGTCTAGTTTTGGCGAAGAACCCATCCTGATGTTGGGGTAACAGGAATTTCTGCACAGTGATTGTCAATGACATTTTGTGAAATTTACAAGTAATTAAAACACAGATTTAGTATAATGAAACATAATTGTTGTTTTATTTGGTATGAAACTGCTTAAAAAAGCCTTTCAAAAGTCTTTCTGTGGTTTTTTCATGGTATTTAATCAAAAACCTCCATATAAGGAAAAAACTAACTTAGAGTACACCAAGACTTTAGTTTCTAGATGTACTTGCAATACTGGTCAAAGCAAACACAGAAAACAATTCATATTTATTAAACATAGTATTTTACACCATTCTTTTAAAAACAGTCAATGCGCAACTTTATATACCAAATATACCTTGGCCGCAGTATGGGCTATAGTATAAATTTTGCTCTATCTTTACAAATTGAGCATTTATGAAGGTTGTATTGAAACTGGAACTTGAAAATTGGAAACATTACATGTTTATTACAAAAAAAGTTGGAAAAGAAGTAAAAAAATCTCTTATAGGGGTAAATTCGGTAAATAAATATACGTCATCAGGGACCGCCCATTTAGGGGAGAGCTTTCTGTCTAAAAGTGAAGACATGTGCTCTTCTGATTGGTAGATAATGTTTGTAATAAATATTTTTTGGTAGATGGATCAAAACTAGAGTTGAAAAAAAATAAAAAATAAATGCTGAATGCACTAATTTTTTTCCCTACAGGGTTGAAAAGTAATGGGGGTCAGTATAGGAATTCAGTGCGAATCTACATTGTTTGTAAACAAGGCCATGTGAATGCCCAAAAATGCCGCATGACCCTATGTTTTTATTGTTGCAAAAGATAGGGCTACATTTGTACTTTCATGAATGATATATGAAAGTTTTTAATTTCTAAAGGTAAATCAGGTATAAATTTATTTCCAAACATAGATTAGCATTAAAGTCAATGGGAGATTTTTTACTGAATTTACCCCTATAGGAAAATATGCACTTTTTCACTGTACTTGTCCAAGGCCACACAACAATCACAAAACTCATTTCCTGTAAATGTAAATGTAATGGAAGAATTTTGGAACCATTTGAAGTTGTTTTGTACACAAATTTTTATCTTTAACTGCGGCTATACAGGATGCACTTAGTTTACTGTGAGAGAAGCATGGAGTATATGGTAAAAATCAGTTTGTGTGTCCAGATTGAAAGAAACAATAGAAATTACACTTGAGAGTTATGATATCAATGAAAGGCATAAATATTCTCCCCATTTACATCACATTTTGCACATATTTCTCCTCACAATGTATAAAATTATATGAAAGAAATGGATTACCTCCCTTTGACATAGTGTTGTTTTTTTTAGCTGTGTTCCCCATGTTAAGTTGTAGAACAAGTGGTAAATAAGCACTTTTCTAGTATTTTAACACTCCAATAATCTGACCGCATGAAGGTATTCATCTATTTTTACATAAGGCATTGCGTTTCTTTATTTAAAGAATATACTAGACAACTTTTCATGATTACATGTCCTTCATCTATGAAACAAGTGTTGAAATGTTTGTAATTGGATTTTTATGTTAAATAATTGCTTTTAAATATTCTAAATTGTTACTTCAATCTCCCAAATGTAAAGTTTGGTCATACCTAATCTTATTTTTTCATATTTGGCACTTTTTTCTACTTCAGTTCTGGCTGTCTAGTTTTGGCGAAGAACCCATCCTGATGTTGGGGTAACAGGAATTTCTGCACAGTGATTGTCAATGACATTTTGTGAAATTTACAAGTAATTAAAACACAGATTTAGTATAATGAAACATAATTGTTGTTTTATTTGGTATGAAACTGCTTAAAAAAGCCTTTCAAAAGTCTTTCTGTGGTTTTTTCATGGTATTTAATCAAAAACCTCCATATAAGGAAAAAACTAACTTAGAGTACACCAAGACTTTAGTTTCTAGATGTACTTGCAATACTGGTCAAAGCAAACACAGAAAACAATTCATATTTATTAAACATAGTATTTTACACCATTCTTTTAAAAACAGTCAATGCGCAACTTTATATACCAAATATACCTTGGCCGCAGTATGGGCTATAGTATAAATTTTGCTCTATCTTTACAAATTGAGCATTTATGAAGGTTGTATTGAAACTGGAACTTGAAAATTGGAAACATTACATGTTTATTACAAAAAAAGTTGGAAAAGAAGTAAAAAAATCTCTTATAGGGGTAAATTCGGTAAATAAATATACGTCATCAGGGACCGCCCATTTAGGGGAGAGCTTTCTGTCTAAAAGTGAAGACATGTGCTCTTCTGATTGGTAGATAATGTTTGTAATAAATATTTTTTGGTAGATGGATCAAAACTAGAGTTGAAAAAAAATAAAAAATAAATGCTGAATGCACTAATTTTTTTCCCTACAGGGTTGAAAAGTAATGGGGGTCAGTATAGGAATTCAGTGCGAATCTACATTGTTTGTAAACAAGGCCATGTGAATGCCCAAAAATGCCGCATGACCCTATGTTTTTATTGTTGCAAAAGATAGGGCTACATTTGTACTTTCATGAATGATATATGAAAGTTTTTAATTTCTAAAGGTAAATCAGGTATAAATTTATTTCCAAACATAGATTAGCATTAAAGTCAATGGGAGATTTTTTACTGAATTTACCCCTATAGGAAAATATGCACTTTTTCACTGTACTTGTCCAAGGCCACACAACAATCACAAAACTCATTTCCTGTAAATGTAAATGTAATGGAAGAATTTTGGAACCATTTGAAGTTGTTTTGTACACAAATTTTTATCTTTAACTGCGGCTATACAGGATGCACTTAGTTTACTGTGAGAGAAGCATGGAGTATATGGTAAAAATCAGTTTGTGTGTCCAGATTGAAAGAAACAATAGAAATTACACTTGAGAGTTATGATATCAATGAAAGGCATAAATATTCTCCCCATTTACATCACATTTTGCACATATTTCTCCTCACAATGTATAAAATTATATGAAAGAAATGGATTACCTCCCTTTGACATAGTGTTGTTTTTTTTAGCTGTGTTCCCCATGTTAAGTTGTAGAACAAGTGGTAAATAAGCACTTTTCTAGTATTTTAACACTCCAATAATCTGACCGCATGAAGGTATTCATCTATTTTTACATAAGGCATTGCGTTTCTTTATTTAAAGAATATACTAGACAACTTTTCATGATTACATGTCCTTCATCTATGAAACAAGTGTTGAAATGTTTGTAATTGGATTTTTATGTTAAATAATTGCTTTTAAATATTCTAAATTGTTACTTCAATCTCCCAAATGTAAAGTTTGGTCATACCTAATCTTATTTTTTCATATTTGGCACTTTTTTCTACTTCAGTTCTGGCTGTCTAGTTTTGGCGAAGAACCCATCCTGATGTTGGGGTAACAGGAATTTCTGCACAGTGATTGTCAATGACATTTTGTGAAATTTACAAGTAATTAAAACACAGATTTAGTATAATGAAACATAATTGTTGTTTTATTTGGTATGAAACTGCTTAAAAAAGCCTTTCAAAAGTCTTTCTGTGGTTTTTTCATGGTATTTAATCAAAAACCTCCATATAAGGAAAAAACTAACTTAGAGTACACCAAGACTTTAGTTTCTAGATGTACTTGCAATACTGGTCAAAGCAAACACAGAAAACAATTCATATTTATTAAACATAGTATTTTACACCATTCTTTTAAAAACAGTCAATGCGCAACTTTATATACCAAATATACCTTGGCCGCAGTATGGGCTATAGTATAAATTTTGCTCTATCTTTACAAATTGAGCATTTATGAAGGTTGTATTGAAACTGGAACTTGAAAATTGGAAACATTACATGTTTATTACAAAAAAAGTTGGAAAAGAAGTAAAAAAATCTCTTATAGGGGTAAATTCGGTAAATAAATATACGTCATCAGGGACCGCCCATTTAGGGGAGAGCTTTCTGTCTAAAAGTGAAGACATGTGCTCTTCTGATTGGTAGATAATGTTTGTAATAAATATTTTTTGGTAGATGGATCAAAACTAGAGTTGAAAAAAAATAAAAAATAAATGCTGAATGCACTAATTTTTTTCCCTACAGGGTTGAAAAGTAATGGGGGTCAGTATAGGAATTCAGTGCGAATCTACATTGTTTGTAAACAAGGCCATGTGAATGCCCAAAAATGCCGCATGACCCTATGTTTTTATTGTTGCAAAAGATAGGGCTACATTTGTACTTTCATGAATGATATATGAAAGTTTTTAATTTCTAAAGGTAAATCAGGTATAAATTTATTTCCAAACATAGATTAGCATTAAAGTCAATGGGAGATTTTTTACTGAATTTACCCCTATAGAGCATGGTAAACTCAAAGGAATCCCGAATGACAAGTATATTATCGAATTATTTCCCTTGTTAAAAACTCGGCTGTTTTCCCTAATGTAATCCACGTGTAGCAGATCCTGATCTTACACTCATTTTGCTTGTATTACTGATTACTCAAATGGAAAACAAAGAAAACTCGAGCGGGTAGGTAAACCTATCAGTATTTTTCAGTAAAGATAGAACATTGTATTCCTTAACAAGGTATAAAAATATAACAACCCACTGATTGAAATACAAATAGTATCTTGTTTGTTCGCCCCAAGTGCAAGTTCGTCCTAGGTCAGTTCGCCTCTCTGTTTCTTTTTCTCTTCTTCTTTCGTTAGTTAGCAACGGAAAAATACCATCACGCTGATGCTGTGTCATCAAGTGCAGGTGCTGTACGAATTGTGATCAACAAAATCGAAAAGTAAATAAATATATAAACTATTACAAGTTTAAAATTGTGGTCATTGCAGGATAAAAACAACCGGGATGATCTTTACAGCATCACTGTGACTTTGGTTTCAGGATGGAAGTGTGACCAGAGGTTTTCCTTGAAAGAGTCTGAGTTGGTGTCAGTTGAAATGTTTCCTGGTAGATGGTTACAGTCTCAAATTGTTCTCATACGCGTGTAGAAGCTGTACTCGTATTCTGAGGTGTTGCATTGTGGCTGCATGATGCTGACTGTGTGGCTATGACTTTGGTTTCCTGTTGTTGACAAGGTAGTATTTGGGAATTTCAGTGGCTACTTGGTGGTTCAGTATTTTCTGAAATAATATTAAGCGATTTGCTGTTCTTCTCGTTTCAAGGGTAGGCCAATTCAAAGATTGTATAATTGCAGCCATAGTGCCGGGTTGGTAGTTGTAGTTCTTGGTTACAAATCTTGCCGCCCTGTGTTGTACAATTTCTATACGTTTTATGTCCTTCTTCCAATGGGGGTCCCATACTGAACTGCTGTATTCCAGGTGTGGTCTTACCAGAGCAATGTAAGCGTGTTGTTTAATTAATCTTGATCAGGGCATCCATATAAATTTCTTCTTACAAAATTCAGTTGTAGTGAAGCTTTGTTACTTTTTGAGGCTAAGTGATGGTTCCAATTGAGCTTGCTGTCCAGCTCCACCCCTAGGTACAGGTTATGTTCTTTTAGTTCCAGCTTTGTAGAATGTAAGTATGGTCTTACATTTCTATTACGGATGATATGTGTTGTCTGTAGAACAATGTAGAACGTAGCATTTCTTTGGATTGAATGACATTTTCTAATCAATAGATCATTTTTCTAATTCAGTTAAGTCTTTCATAATTGTCTTTCTGAATTATTTCTGTATCATAAATTTTGAGTTTCGTTGCCTCTGTATACATGGTATAGAAAGCAATCATATGCAAAGAGTCTTATGCCATGTTTTCTGGTACCAGTTGTTAAATAATCCTCAATCTAAAGTGCTTTCTAATATCAAAATAATAACATAAATACAATATTTAACAAACATTACTACCAATTGCCATCATTGTTTTTCAGTATTTTGGAATTTTCTCTAGGGTAAAAAAAAGAATTTCAGCTGTTGTTTTGAGGCTAACATATCACTGAGGCTTCATAAAAAGAAATGTTGGATCCTGTCCAGAGGAAGACAAGTCTATCTTGCCCTTGTCTGACTTCACCTTGAATACGCTTGCAGTGCAGGGGACCCACACCCACAAAAACATATATGATACCAGATTGAGATGATCCAGCACGCTGTATCAAAAGCAACTACTCAAGAGACCCTGGAACAGTTACAACAATTTTAAAAGAATTGAACCTGACACCATGGACACCTCTACATGTCTAGAAACCAGTAGAAAAATGGCACGTATAACGCTCTTTCATAAAGCCATCCATGGACCATGAAAAGGTTGCTATATCTATTCCATCGCACATTTTAAAATCAAGAAGAACTTCAAGCGAATACTAAGAGATATGTACAAATCAGGCTAAACAAAGATACATACCAGTACAGCTTTTTCCTCACCATTAGAGACTGGAATAAACTACCAGACGAACTATTAGAGATTGAGAACATTGAGGAAATCAAGACCAAACTTACCTAGCTCCTCTGTCATGTCTAGTGGCTAACCAACACATACAAAAGAATGAAAGATAGATGATGTTTTTAACCAGCATCTGTACATCAATTATGAGCACAATTGGAACTAATGTTATTAAATGTTATTTCCAATTTTTTTTGTCATGTTGGAAGACGTCAAAGTAAAATTTATACTTAAGTAATTGGTCGTAGTACCTTTTTCAAATGACGTAGACAAAATGGTAAATGTAGGTTTGAACAATGAGCAAAACACATACTGCACAGCCACTCTATTCATTCATGTCATTTGAACATGATTTACCTTTTGATATGTTTTCAGATTTATTAGTTTTTAACTTCGAAATTCCTGTTTACCAAATTCTTAAATCAGTGGTTCACACCCTGGGCTCACTCACAGTTTTAATTGTTTTCCCATTATTTACTTTGTAGTGGTGAAAACCAACCATCTAAGAAAGGACTGAAGAAACAACAAAAAGCAGCAGAAAAAGAAGCAAAGAAAGAAGCAAGGAAGCAAGCTCAGGGTGAACAACAGGTAATTACTGGATAATTACAATTACAAATTTTGTCTCAGGAATCAATAAAAATATCAGACTCTATATCATTTGTCAAGCAAAAGTATAATAAAAACAAATTTTCTTCTGCTAATTATTTACCAGTCAAACCTAAGTAGCAATCAGAAATATGAATAAAAGCAGGTGTTCAGTGCACATCAATAAGACAGTAACAAATAACCACACAGAGTTACATGACAACTTGATGTCAATATGCAGTCTTCAATAAGTGTTGTGTTGATACACACATACATGTAATATCAGCTGTAAATTCACACTAGTCTAAACCCTGTATATTAATGACACAGAGACTTTGAATAAAAATTTACATCCATATAAAATTTCAATTCATTTGTTATAAAATACATGTTAAAGATATTGTAAAAAAACAAGCACTGATGAGTTAACTAACTTAGGAAAAGCAGGTGAATGTGTGAGAGGATAGACCAGTTTAAGTTAGTCATGTTAGTTGTAATATTCTTTGATGTTAAATAAAGTAATGTTATTTCATTTTAAGTCATATAATCTTATTTCATGTTAAAGTAATCTTATTTCATGTCTGTAAGATTTTAAGATAAATTAAAAAAAATGGCATTGTATTTCTTGCCAACAATAATTTTTTTAATGTAATACTCTTCAGGTTTCACAAGAAGAAGATGTTTCGAAAGGTTTATATGGCAACATGCCAATGATCCAATCTACAGAAAGACCCGACAGAACCATATTAGATCTGAAAGATTTAACACCAAGCTTAAAAGATAAGAAAGTGTGGGTTAGGGCTAGGCTGCAGACAAGTAGGGCAAAAGGTAAAATTCAAAGATCATATCTGTGATACAAAAGATTTATGAATACAAACAGGCCTCTACATTATAATTTTTTCTAACTTGTCCCTTCGTTGCAAGAAAATCAACTTGTCCGAACTCTCATCTCACTTGTCCGACTTTATAATTCCTACATAAATCCTACATATTGATTATACATGTTATATGCAATAATAACACTTGCACTTTGATTGTACCTTATAAAGATCAATAAACGGAGTACTTTGTTATGTTATATGAATACCACACCAAAATTTATTTTATTATTTGCAAGACTGAGCTCTCTGACTCATTTTCACTATCATGTGTCAATCATTAAATCATATCTCTTCCCATACCACTAGGTTCTCGTATTCATGGACCTATATTCATTTTGAAGTAGTGGTATAGTTTAAACCAAATACATCTGGTACCTTGTTTATAAATAAACCTTTTTAATTTATTGATGGTGTCAAAACAAGATTTTACAATTTATTTTGATGTTTACATACATTGATATATGAGCATGAAGAACATAAAACATTTTAGTAAAAAATCTGCCTTTTTAGATTTTATTTAATTTTTACATTTTAACTTATTATTTTAACATATAAATCTTATTAAATAAAACCTCTTTTAATGTATTGTTATGTCTAAAAGCAAAAATCAAATGATACAAAATTTAATTTAAAATTTTTAAGTTAAGGTAAAACTCCATATCATACATATGGAGGTGCTCCTAATTCATTGAGGCTTAAACTAAGAAGAAACATTACTATTAGTTTCCTTCCCCTTACTTATTTTCCCTGGTCATGGCTGTTAGCCAATCGTAACTACTCGGCCATTCTCGCTACGCAGTACAATAGCCTCGTATGCACTACGGAGAAATTCTTCTTAAATTGTTGGCCGGAATTGTAGTGATCCGCGACACAAAGAAGTTCTATCCTCCAGGTGGCGCTATAATTTGGTTACATATCACAGAGTAATCAAGAACTTTAACTCTGCCAAATATTTTGGCGCGAAAGAAGGAGCAAAGTAAATAAGTAATGGTAAAAAATTTGTACCATTCCAGTCGAAAAAATATAAAATTCAATCGGATCGGAAAATTTTCCGGACAGGAGCAAGTTAAATCAGTAGTGGTAAAAAAAATGTACCAGTCCAGTCGAAATAATATAATTTTGAATCAAATCGGAAAATTTTCCGGACAATGATTCCTCCGCCTAATGCATACGAGGTTATTTCTTCGTGCAACCAGAAAGGCCGAGTTGTTCCGATTGGGCTGTTAGCATGTCCAAATAGTTCAATCAGAGACATCTAATACAAGTATTATGTGTCTCTGGTTTAATTAATGAATATTTATTTCGTTTTGTATGATAAATAAAACAATCATTCATATTTTTGGGAATGTATAAGTCTTGAATTTGATCTATTTTAAAACATCTGACATCGATTTTTTCACTTGTCCCATCGGACAAGTAGTTTGATGAATCTACTTGCCCGACACCTATTTCCACTTGTCCCGGACAATCGGACAAACGGTAATGTCGAGCCCTGACAAAAGACAAAGGATCAGGGTTAAATAGAGAACAAATATAGAACTTTCTGTTAATCTTGTTGTAAAGAAAACACCAATAGAGGTGACCTGTAGTTGTTAACCTCTACTGTAGTACATGATCAGTTTTTTGGTGGAGAGATGCCTCATTGTATACCATACCACATCCTCTTATTTTTATAATAAATAACAATCTGACTTAATTATTACCTGTTAGTGGTACATGTCTTAGGAAACAATGACAAAACATTCTGAACATGCTGAATGTCAAGATCTACTTATTGTCCATTTCTACCAAAGTGTCAGATGACTCCTTATGGAAGTTATTGCCCTTAAATGATTATTTTATTAGTTTTATTTTTGTTTTGCTTATTTTTTTAAACCATAATATATTTTTTATCTGTTTTTGTTTTTTTGTTTTGTCTTGTGATACTTGTTTGAATTTGATATGCAAAACATGAAATTTTATTTTGGTTTGGTTATAATTTCTAGGGAAGCAATGTTTCTTTGTTCTGAGACAACAGAAATGGACTATACAGGCCCTTGTATGTGTTGGACCTAATGTCAGTAAACAGATGGTAAAGTTTTCTGCTGGGTTAGTATGGCACTAAAATTGCTCTTTGTGTTGATTCAGACAGAAAGGACCAAGTGATAAAGTATATACATGTACATGTATATGCTAAAGTAGGTGAAATTTTTATAGATTATAACAGGGTATTTAGAATTTTTTACAAGTGTCAATGCTGTACACCATTTAAATGATGACCTAATATCAACCATGTACATTGTAAGTTAGCCAGGAGGACAATATGGTCAATAACCCCCCCCCCCCCCCCTTTTCTAAAAAAAAAAGAAATGTGTTTTACTTTTATACAGAAAATTATCTGTAGTATTTTAACTTAAATTCACATGTTTTATATGTTCTTGCACACACTGTTCATACAATATAACAATAACAGTAGTTTATGAATTTTGAACCTTTATTATTATTTTCCTTAATGCAGGAAAGATAGATAATTCATGCTTTATATTTCTGTAACATAATAGATATTCACACATTCAGTTCTAGGCTTAGATGAAGCATTATAAATTTCTAATAAAATATATTGTCATGTTATTTTCTATGAATGTTTGATATGATTAGCTTGTATGCTGCATTTATAGCATTTTTTTAATTTGTAGTATAAACAAAGAATCAATAATAGATGTGGAAGGTTTCGTTCGTACTGTTGATCAGAAAATAGAATCATGCTCTCAGCATGATGTTGAACTTCATTGTGAACAGGTAACTATTAATAAAATACGAGTTTAATTCTTTCCTGATAATTTTCAATCTGTTTTAAAGTGTATACGGAAAGGGTTTGCTCATAAAGTTTGCAGATGCAAAGAGAAAGGAGTTTAAAGATATTTTCTGATGCTTTTTCCTACTAAACTTTAAAGATTTACACTTGTAAAAATTAACTGCTATACATGTACCACTAAAAAGATAGTTTGATTATATCTCTATGAGACAAAAACAAATTCAATATGTCAGAAATTCTTACGATACTTTTATCTTAACATACAAAATCATTTAGAAGTTCTTATGGTTTTTTTTGTATTTGTCAAACATAAGTGTGACATTATTTATCAACAGAGGATTATTTCAATTACTTATTTTTGTAACAGGTTTGGGTGGTCAGTTCAGCAGCTCCACGACTTCCATTATTAATAGAAGATGCTGTCAGACCAGAAACAGATGATGTTAGTATATTGTAGCATACCAAAATACTAAACAGGCCATAAATCACAAATATTTGACTCTATTGGATCTTTATAACTTTTGCCATATATAAAAACTTGCACAAAGTTATTTGGTCCAGTTATTTATGTGTGTAATGGAAAATCAGTTGAAAGACGTACTGTGACCTACAGTTGTTAACATATATTTCATTTGGTCTCTGGTAGAGAGTTGTGTCATTGGCAACCATACCGTCCATCTTATTATTTTAATATTTTAAAACAATAGAACTCTGTAAAAACATCCAACAATTACACATTCTTACCATATTGACCAGTTAAAAAAATGTTTTTGAATACAAAAAATATTACCTTTATTGCACTTGACAAAATCCCTCCTTCCAGTATTATGTCGGTTAACATTTAAAACTTTTAAAAAAAATTGTGATTTCTCTTCTTTCATTTCCACTCCATACATTTTGCCATAAAAACCTAGAAATGGATGAAAAAGGGAAATCAAAAATAAAATTAAAAATATGCTTTAATTACAATAAATGATGGGGAACTATATTTGTTGACAAAGGTCATTAATTTTGATCTTTGGCCTACATTTAACTCTGTAAAATCTAGAGAACAGAGAAACAAAATATTCTAAACACATTATGTTATATCGTATGAATTACTGTGGATTCATTATTATTTGTTGGATACCAATTTTCGTAGATTTCGTTGGTACAGTTAATCCACGAAATTAAATATTCAACGAGTGATGCATTTTCTGAAGGTTTGTATGCAGACTTCAGCATACCGTAACCACAAATTTAAATATCCAAGTATATGCAAGTTTTCCTTAATCCACGAAAATTGGTACCCACGAAAATAAATAAATCCACAGTATGTATTGATAACATACCTAGACACCCAAAAAAATATCAGCTTATCAGGCACTGATACTTTGGTTTTTTGACAATCTCCCAAAGCAACTGCACCTGAACCAACAAATAAATCTTAATTCAACTTTAAGACAGAGCTCAAGTAAAAATATCATTAACCACTTCTTTTTTCTTAACGGATTACAAAAGTTAAAACTGCCCATTTTGTTTTAAAATTTTGGAAAAAAAGCTGATGTAAACAAAAACCCAATAATATAATAATTTAAATTTGCCATGGTATCATCATATCAATCATTTAAAATTTTGTAGGCCCTGGCAACAGTTAATCAAGACACTCGCCTTGACAACAGAATATTAGATCTACGTACAACAACAAATCAAGCTATATATAGAATAGAAGCAGGAGTTTGTAAATACTTCAGGGATTATTTAATGGAAAAGGATTTTATTGAAATACATGTGCCTAAAATTATATCAGGTAATTAAAGTCATGTGAAACAAGTGACTGTTAAAAAGTAAAGTTGATCCAATTCTTTGACCAATGTATGCATATACCACACACTTAGTCTTCTGTGCACGATTTTATCTTTTTTTTAGCATCCATTTTGTATAAACGTCTAAAAAATATTTAACTCAGTTGTGAAAATATGGCAGCAATTTAAAGGTCATGTTTTGAAGCCAAGTCAATCGATTGTCACCTTATTAAGATTCAACAAAGAAGCATGGATATTTAGATAAACACATGTATATAATGTACCATAAGATATAGATTATTTCAATCGAAAAGATGTTTACATTTGTTGACTCTCTCTGCCAATTTGGTGTCCCCCTTCGCAGTTGTGTAATTTCAATCACCAGATGTTTTTTATGAAAAAGGTCATGATGAGGTAACTGCATACATGGCATAGGGAAAAAATGTCGGCAAAAAAATAAATGTCTACTAATTTTTGACTAATTAAAGAATTTTCTTCAATAAATATATACATAAGTTTTATAATGAAGACTAGCCATATAGTTAAAAAAAAACATATTATTTATCATATTTATACCCCCGCTTTAAAAAAGGGGGGGTATACTGTTTTACCTCTGTCTGTCAGTCCGTCCGTCCGTCAGTCAGTCAGTCCGTCAGTCAGTCCGTCCCATGAAACTTTCGTCACATTTTTCTCAGGAACTACACATTCACCCTTTCTGTAATTTGGTATCAACATTTATATATGTCAGCCACACCGTGTGATGCGTTTTCAGATTCATCACTTGACAACTTCCTGTTTACCGAACACTTGTCCGATTTTACACATGATAGCCAAGTTGAAAATTTTCGTCACATTTTTCTCAGGAACTACAATACAAGGATTTCTGAAATTTGGTTTCAGGATTTATATAAGTCAGCTATACCGTGTGATGCGTTTTCAGATTCATCACTCGACAACTTCCTGTTTACCGAACACTTGTATGATTTTACACATGATAGCCAAGTTGAAAATTTTCGTCACATTTTTCTCAGGAACTACAATACAAGGATTTCTGAAATTTGGTTTCAGGATTTATATAAGTCAGCTATACTGTGTGATGCGTTTTCAGATTCATCACTCGACTACTTCCTGTTTACCGAACACTTGCATATTTTTACACTATTAATATTATCCACTTGCGGCGGGGGTATCATCAGTGAGCAGTAGCTCACAGTTTCACTTGTTTGTTTTAATTTGAAGTTTCATTTGTCTGTCATCATGGTAATAAGGGTATTTGTTATATTTCAAGATTCACAAGCTGTCAAAATTGTGTTCCCCAATTTGAGTCAAATTCTCATATTTGATTTAAAACATACTAAAACACATATCCAAATTATAATAAGTTTGAAGTAAACAGTTAACAATGCATATACTAGATAATATATATCAGAATTTTGTGTGTTTTTTAGTCTAGAAGCCATCTAATTAATTATCGAGATGAACTCCGAAAACTACAGATGGTCACATAATACGATATAAACATAAATGTAGATAGATATCTACCTCATAATTGTATGTTTATGTTGACATCAGGGGCACCCTTATAAGTGTATTTGTGTACACAGAAGAATTTTGTCTTTTATAGCTGCTTCAGAGGGAGGAGCCAATGTATTTACAGTATCATACTTTAAAGATAAAGCCTACTTAGCCCAGTCTCCACAGCTGTATAAACAGATGGCCATTACAGCTGACTTCGACAGAGTATTTACTATAGGACAAGGTAATGGGCAAATTGTATTTCTATCTAGACATTTTGGGGCTTTGAAAAATAAAGGGAAAACACACCTTGAGTAATATGTTAAAAAAGTTACATGCAAGTGGGTTTAATAAAATTCAAATTGTTGTCAAACCAGGAAGTGACTTGATGTCAAATCTGAAAATCACTTATACAGAACAACTTTACACTTTACAGGATCAAATTTCAAATCATTCAAAAATACAGCAGATGGGTATATACCTTAAGGAAGCTGGCTTGTCATGTTTTGGATTTTTTGTCAGATTTTCGGAATCCTCTGGTTTTATCTATTTGAATGCCTTGAAAAAATTTGCCTGGTGACCCCCATTTTTCTTTTTATACCCCCGCTTTAAAAAAGGGGGGTTATACTGTTTTACCTCTGTCTGTCAGTCCGTCCGTCAGTCCGTCCGTCCGTCCGTCCGTCAGTCCGTCCGTCAGTCAGTCAGTCCGTCCCATGAAACTTTCGTCACATTTTTCTCAGGAACTACACATCCACCCTTTCTGTAATTTGGTATCAACATTTATATATGTTAGCCATACCGTGTGATGCGTTTTCAGATTCATCACTTGACAACTTCCTGTTTACCGAACACTTGTATGATTTTACACATGATAGCCAAGTTGAAAATTTTCGTCACATTTTTCTCAGCAACTACAATACAAGGATTTCTGAAATTTGGTTTCAGGATTTATATAAGTCAGCTATACCGTGTGATGCGTTTTCAGATTCATCACTCGACAACTTCCTGTTTACCGAACACTTGTATGATTTTACACATGATAGCCAAGTTGAAAATTTTCGTCACATTTTTCTCAGGAACTACAATTCAAGGATTTCTGAAATTTGGTTTCAGGATTTATATAAGTCAGCTATACTGTGTGATGCGTTTCCAGATTCATCACTTGACAACTTCCTGTTTACCGAACACTTGCATATTTTTACACTATTAATATTATCCACTTGCGACGGGGGTATCATCAGTGAGCAGTAGCTCGCAGTTTCACTTGTTGTAAATCTTTTACATGTATAATGATAAGCCATCTGTAAAAGTCGTATAAAATTTTAATTACTTTTTAACAATTTTTGAGAACTTCAACTTGTCAATGAGAGAGCTATGAAAAGTCAAGAGAGAATATTTTCCCACCAAAATTTCAATGGCTAATATCTCGAAAACAAGCACGGTGACCTATATATTTTTTTTGCTCTTTGGATTCCTTTATTAATCCCCTATCTATATAAACTAGTGTTTTGAAAAGTTAATTACTTTGAAACTGAGAAGCGAACTCCCTTAATTTGTGATTTCAGTATTTAGAGCAGAGGATTCAAACACACATCGCCATTTAACAGAATTCGTTGGACTTGATTTAGAGATGGCATTCAAATTCCATTACCATGAAGTTATAGAAGTTATTGGAGATATGTTTGTGCATATATTTAAAAATCTTAGAGACAAGTAAGTTATAGTAAAGTCTATATGTTGATTCAAAGTCCCATTTGAAATTAGTTACTGTAGATTCAGAAATCATTTTGAAGTATTAATACAAATGATTTGACTGGGGAAGTATGGCAGTAAAAAAACCTTGCATTTAGAAATAAAATACATTGCACATATATCTATATTAAACTTCCTAAAATCGCAATAAATAATCTCAAATTTCTGTTAGTCATGTTAAAATTGCAGTATTAAGTTTCACGATTATTTCTGAATTTCCAGTACCTGTATTTTTTATCATTGACCTCTGTATAGTTTTTAGATCAGATTGCAGATTGTCTTGGATGGTGATTGATATCTAATTGTATAACATCAGCTATAACTAGAATCCAATCAATTTTTGAATAATTCTATAAAAAAAAAGGGACACAACTTCAAGTTAATTTTAAACTTTTAATTACTTTAGTTGATTTAAGATAAAGATTTCAGGCCTGTGGTTTAGAACCATTGTTGGTATGTCACTGATATATCCACAATGATTCTAGCACCAAGAGCCATAGTCATATTTACCATGTATATTTATCTTAAAATATATTCAGAACTCAGGCGTCCAGAATTACAAAGATTAGTTATGTAATTACTAGTTTGTCATTATTCAATAGAATTACCATACTTTATTTGTCTTTTTTACTACAATGCTTAACTTTCTGTAAAATATTGAAATTTTGATATAATTTTTTTTGTAAAATATTGAAATTTTGATATAAATCTTTCTGTATATTAAAGAAATTTTGGGGAAAAAATGTGAAAAGTATCAGTACTGTATTTACTACATTTACTAAGAGTAGTGGAACTTTGTAATTTCAAAGAAATGATCCCAGTGAAATAAAAAAAACATCATTCTTGTTGTCTTACTGTTGACTTATTCTCTTTACAGTTTACAAGAAGAAATAGAAACTGTTGGTAGGCAGTACAAATCAGAACCCTTTAAATTTTTAGAACCAAGGTATGAATTATTTATTAATTTGATAAGTAAGAATTTTTTGGAAATCTTTACTAATCTTTGTTGCCATAGAATCTGTGGATATATGAAGCTTATAAATTTGATTGGTTAATCAATTTATTAACCCTTTCAACGCTATACACAGCATATGCTGCAATGACATACGCTGTCCGCCACTGCTATTCGCGGCATATGCCGTGATGACAATGGATTTTTCATCAGGACTCTTAAACCATTCGGTTTTCGTTCAGGTCCTCTCTAATTTTTCCTCGTATGAATCGAGGATATACAAGGTCTCATTGGCGCTTGACATCTCGGCAATTTTTATAGTAAAATCATGCAGTAGAAGGAAAATAAAAACAAATATTTTGACAAATGCAAATGGCGGAAATCGGACACGAAGCTGTAAATATGTAAATATTTCAGCATTTCTATGGGGAAACTGACAACGAGGATTAATTAAAAGGTGTCTTGTTATCTCAATGTGTTTATTACATTTAATCCGTGTGGGGAAGTATGATTTGATCGATCATTATGAGACGTAGAAAAAAGGGGGAAAACAGAGGTTGACTTAAAATTTTGAGGACGGAGCCACTTATTTGTGCCACAATTACATAATTCATTGTGTATGGTGCAATACGCTACGGAATCGGTCAACTGGTGTCTTCTTTATTATATGGCAGATAAAACAACAAAATAAATGAGGAATAAAAGTAGTTTTTATTAAAAATTCAACACAAATGTAATAAATTACACCTTTTACCTGTTAATTACCTGAAAATGCAGGTAACCTGATAAAAATATTTCTGAAGTAATTGCCTAACATTACAGTTCATGCTCTTCTGAGCATTTTTCATTCAATAACTTTCTCTATATCTCTTATAATAAAAAAGATACAGCAGTCTGAAAAGGAATATACTGTTCAAATGAATGAACACAAAAATAAATGCAGCAGCAGCAGCCATTTTTTTTTTTTGTGTAGCGTTGAAAGGGTTAAAGTCATAAGAAACGAGTGACTGGTGAAAAATAATGTTCCAATTCTTGAACCAGTGCATACAAACATCATAAACTTAGTCTTCTGTGCACAAATTTATAATTTTTTTCGTGTAAATTTCTAAAATCTTCAATATTTTTTTTAATCGGTCAGTGTTGTTGTGAAAATATAACAGGTAATTAAAGTTCGTGTTTTGAAGCCAAAGTTTAACGATTGTAACCTGTTTGTCAACAATCGACAAAAAACCTGTAACCTGTAAATTTATATAATAGTTTATTTTAAGGACATCCAGGTGTATTGTGATCACCGGATTTTTACGAGATGGGTCACACTGAGGTCACTTTGCATACGGAAAATATGTCCTGGGGGGGGGGGGGGGGGGGGAAGAATTTTCTTCAAAAAAAGTATATGTACATAAGTTTTATAATGAAAACTATCCATTGAGTTATAAAAAAACATATGCATTATTTTTTTTTATTTTAGGTTTCATATGACTTTAAGCTTCGATATCAGTGCAAATTATTAGATGTTATCATCATTTTGGTGTTAGCCAAAGATAAATTACAATACTCCCTGATGATATCAAATGATGAAATGTATGTTGAAGGGGCATAAGTTGTCAAATTCATGGATACTGTATTGACTCAATTTATCATATTTGATAAATACCAAACTGGAATACATTTTAAACTATTTGCCATTCAATTAAACCATAAGATGTCCCCTAAAGCCTGCTGATGTTCAAATGAGTTAAATTATTGACTTACAAGCCATAATACATCAGTAATGTTTTTTTTTAGCTTAGTTTGACCAAATTGAACCAAACTGTTTGCTAATAGTGAATTATTATTTTGATATAAATTGTTTATAAGTGTTTTTAAAACACAAAATAACACATTTTTATTTTGTTGGGTCTTCTTAATGACCCTAAAAGATTTTGTCATTTTACAGTTTAGTACTAACATACAAGGAAGGTGTAAGGCTGTTACGAGACAATGGTGTAGACATGGGTGATGAAGATGATCTGAGTACACCAGCAGAGAAATTATTGGGTAGATTAATAAAGCAAAAAGTAGGTTCCATGTATTTTTAACCATGCATTTGACAAATTTTGGGGTATTAGAGAAACATGCATTGTTGTGGGTATTTAATTACAGGGATTTCCAATACCTGCATACATGCCTGTAGAAAATGTGTACTCTGTTGAACATTTAAATTCCTGGTTGATCTAAACCCAGGAAATCCACAAAATTTGGTATTCCAATGAATCAACAGTAGCTTATTTAATTTTTGTATGGTATACATGGTATAAATATATTTTTATAGTTGGGTACCACCAAATATGATATCTATTTACAGAAGGAATAGTACCACCAAATATGATATATATTTACAGAAGGAATAGTACCACCAAATATGATATATATTTACAGAAGGAATATTAAACATCATTGCATCCATCAAATAACGAACTGGTTAGGGGGAAGGGGGGGGGGGGGGGGGTACAGAACAATTAGGGGAGTTAACCTTGTAAAACATTCAGCTGAATGTATTATTCTTACAGATAGTATATTAGTATGAGATATCAAGCTTCTCAATTATATAAATAAGTGTTTGTTAAACTGCTTAATATCAAATGCAACTATTCCTGAAAATTTTGTGGTTCATATTTCTTACAACTTTTATATTTTTGTCAACAGGTTGAAAATATTTTGTAAACATTTTATGGAAATTAAACGAATCAAATCTAATTAGTCAAAATGTTTGTTTACTACCTTTTTAAGTATACATTCTCTTGAAAGCCTTTTAGTTGAAACTAAGTACTGGTAGCATAATTAATTATTAATTTTACTCAGAATAAACTATCTTGATAATTGGTGAATAATTTTTTTCTTTTCAGTATGATACAGACTTCTTTATCCTGGACAAGTTTCCTTTGGCAGTCAGACCATTCTACACAATGCCGGACCCAACTGATAAGGTTAGTTACAGTTATCTTAGATTAGTTTTCATAGGCATTAAGAGAATCTTAAAATTTTGCACAAAATGTGACACAAATAACAAAGTTTGACATTACAACATTTGCTTGATAAACATACTCACAAATATCTAATTACTGGATTTATAATCTTTGAATTGTCACTACACTTCGTCATATGTTTTGGAGGTAAATATTTGTTGCACAATCAACACATGTCAATGTGTATTTACATTTTCTACATCAACACATGATTACCTTAAATGCGCTTCATGATTGGTTACAACTGCCACCAATGGAAACCATTACCTCATGGATTTGAAATTCTATATTAATCCGCCAAGGATTTATCTTATACAAAATTGTAAGTCCAGTTAAAGAACTGCAAACAATCTATTGATATAACCTAACATTATAAGGGATCTTAATAAAATTTAGCAGTAGAAAATATATAAACTCATTCATTAATAAGTTATTAATTAATTTCAACTTACATTTACATTTTGTTATAGAAATGGAGCAATTCTTATGATATGTTTATGAGAGGAGAGGAAATTTTGTCTGGGGCACAGAGGGTCCATTGTCCAGACCTTCTTTCAGAAAGGGCTAAAGAGAAAGGAGTTGGTATGTATGAAGTACTAGTGTCTATGAGAATAGAATAGTATTGTACTGTACATTTTGTCATAGTCCTAGATATTTCAATATTATCTGAAAGCAAGTAAAATTCTATTTGATCATTAGGATGCTATTTTCATGTCTGATGTTACATTGCCTTGGGTACATTAACTTTTCTGCAGAATTCACTTATGGATTGCAATAAGCTGACTCTAAATTGAGAAATTATTGCGACATTTTTATTATTGCAAAAAATGCAACAGGGTTATAACGCAATACTTTAAACTCCTATTTTGAAGTTTTTTACATGAATTAAACAGGATATCTCTCAATTTTTCAAAAATTAAAATCTTGTTTAAATTGACAAAATCGCAATAATATCTGACTTTACAGTTTATAAAAGGATTGTTCAATATTGGGCAACTGTTAAAAGCTAGATATTACAATAAAAAATTAGTTGATTCACTTAATATTGATAAAGCAACATGAATTGATAATGCTCAAGTAATATCTAGTTATTGATTTATGGGTTAACAGTGATCGGTTTGACAGCTCCAGTTGTTTCTGTGCAATAACTTCCAATGCTTTTCAAATAGTTGGCTATTGATGATTTTCACTTTTTATACGCCCGTCAAAATTTTGACGGGACGTATTATGGTATACAAATGTCCGGTGTCCGTCCGTCTGTCTGTCCGTCTGTCTGTCTGTTTGTCTGTCCGGCGTAAACATGTCGCACCCTAATTTGAGAACGACTTATCTAAATTTCATGAAACTTAATATAGTTGTTTTTTATGATGGTCAAATGATCTGTATACTTTTTGGTGAAAATAAGATTTAAACTTTTTGAGTTACGGCACTTTGTAACTAAAACAGGGGTGTTTTTTTTTTTCACATGTCGCACCGTATCTCAAAAACGATTCTTGATTTTTGCTTAAAACTTTACACACTTTTTAGTTATATTAATCTTAATATCTGTATACTTTTTGGTGATGATTCAATATTTCATTTTTGAGTTATTGAGTATTTTGTATAAAAGGGGGAGGGTTTTTTGCATGTCGCGCCGTATCTCAAAAATGATTTATGATTATTGCTTAAAACTTTACACACTTCTTTTTTATATTAATCTAAAGATCTGTATACTTTTTGGTGATGATTCAAAATTTCATTTTTGAGTTATTGAGTATTTTGTAAAAAAGAGGGGGGGGGGTTTACATGTCGTGCCGTATCTCAAAAACGATTTATGATTATTGCTTAAAACTTTACACACTTCATTGTTATATTAATCTAAAAATCTGTATACTTTTTGGTGATGACTCAAAATTTTATTTTTGAGTTATTGAGTATTTTGTAAAAAAGGGGAGGTTTTTTTTTACATGTCGCGCCGTATCGCAAAAACAATTTATGATTATTGCTTGAAACTGTACACACTTCTTTGTTATATTAATCTAAAGATCTGTATACTTTTTGGTTTGATTCAAAATTTTATTTTAGTGATATTTGTAAATCAAAGCGCTGTAAGCGCTGAAGGCAGTTAACCAAAAACCAAGGCAACCGTAATTATGAAAACTGTGGCAATGTTGCCTCAACATTAAACATTCATATAGAGCACATTCATGTTTATCTAATGATTTATTTATTAAGGCAAATAATTTATATGTTATCAAGGTTTCAAAAGCAATGCATATATCAATGTATATTTGTTTATGGTGAGTCTGCAGTGGTACAAGTTCCCAATGATTGCAGTTGTTCTACTTGGTTGTTAACCTTGGTTTTATTTGACTGCTAGAAGTTCAAGTTGACTTAGTATGAAGATGTAATAGTATGAATGGACTGGTTTCCCTGGAAAGAAAACTGAGTTTGTGTTCTATAGTACAAAAGTTATGAGACACGAATCAGACAAATGTTCACTACAACAGGGATCAAAGGTGAGGTCTGACTGACCTGACCATAGTAAATGTAAATGATTTGTTATTTTGTCCCATACATATGAATATATATAATTTAGGGGGGGGGGGGTCTCAACGGTTTTCAAGTTCTCAAACAGGTAGGGGTAAGCCGAGGATTTAGGGGGGCAGGGGGCCCGCCCCTCTTTTTGGGAAAAATTGGTTGCTTATATAGGGAATCACTGAAGCGTGACTTGAGCGGGCCCCCTCTTAGGTCAGTCAGCGGGCCCCCACTTATGAAAATATCTGGATCCGCTACTGGGGGGTAGGGTAACCCTAGGGACTTCCCCTACATTTCATTTTATTTGTTATATTGTCCCATACATGAATATATATGGTTTAGGGGTGGGGATCTCATTGGTTTCCAAGTTCTCAAACAGGAGGGTTGGGGTGACCACAGGAACTTCCCCTATATTTTATTTTATTTGTTATATTGTCCCATACATGAGTATATATGGTTTAGGGGTAAGGATCTTGACCATTTTTAAGTTCTCAAACAGAAGGGTGTACAGTGACCTCAGGGACTCCCTTATCTTTCATTTGAATTGTTATATTGTCCCGTACATGAATATATGGTTAAGAGGTGGCGATCTCAACGGGTGTCAAATTCTCAAACAGGAGGGGGTGGGGTGACACAAGGGACTCCCCCTATATTTCATCTGATTTGTTATATTGTCCCATACATGAATATATATGGTTTAGGGTGGGGATCTGGACAATTTTCAAATTCTAAAACAGGAAGGGTGGGGTGACCCCCAGTGACTCTTCCTATATTTCATTTGATTTTTCATATAGTCGCAAACATGAATATATATGGTTAAGGGGTGTGGATCTCGACCGTTTCCAAGTTCTCAAACAGGAGGGGGTGGGGTAACTCCAGGGACTCCCCTATATTTCATTTTATTTATAATATTGTCCTATACTTGAATATATGCAGGGGCGGATTCAGGCGGGGGGGGGGGGGGGGGGGTTGCGGGCTTGCACCCCCTTAAATTTGCAAAGCATGGGTTGTTCTCAGCTTAAAAAAGAATATTCCGATAATTTTACCTCAAATTTTTTTTAGCCTCGCTCTGCTCAGCGAAAATTTAAGTTTGCGCCCCTCCTAACCTAAAATCCTGGATCTGCTCCTCATATGGTTTAGGGGTGGGGAGCTCGACCGTTTCCAAGTTATCAAACAGGAGGGGGTAGAGTGGCCCAAAGAATGCCACCTATATATCATATGATTTACTTACATTTAGGTATATATAATATAGTTGCATTATTTGTGAAAATAAAGAAAGAAACTTTCAGCTACTTTAATTGACCCTTCAAAAATGAGAAAAACAAATAACCCTTCGAAATTGCAGTAATATGTTTACACTTTAAAAGCATCTCACATGCATTATCATCATTTATCACTGATAAAGAAATTTTAGACTGTGACCATGAACATGTATATTGTTAGATATACTGTTCCCAGCTGTCACGTTGTATTGGATTTTTAAATTAAAATTTGTCAAAAAATAATTTTGAGTTTCTGTATAAAATATTTTTCTGCATTTTCTTTCTTTTACATATATCTTTTGGTTTACAATTCTAGTGTTAATATTCATTTACCACGCATAGATTTATTTTTTCACCTGCTTTGATTTATTTTGTAATTGATCGCCAAACCCGGAATTATCCTTATCCGCTTCCGGAATCGGATCCGATATTGTAAAATTTTGTCTTCACGGCCGCCATTGTTATGTGTTTACAATGTTGTTTTTGTCAATCAGATACGATTTTACTCGAATTTATACAACATTTGTCGGCGATTTTCTGTGTAAAGCTAGCGGTTGAACAAAATGAACATCGTTGTCATGAATAATAATGATAAAAATAAGTTTTTAGCTCGTTTAATTGGAGACTTTGGTGACTTGCATGGAAGGTTTGCAAAGTAATTTCTTATTTTCTTTCAAGTGGAAGGTGACTACGTCGGGCGTAGCTAGAAACCAACTATCCTGGTCGAAATTCCGCTTGCAAAAGTGGAAGGTCGCGGACCTCGGACCTCCGCTAATTTGCACACCTGCCTCCAAATTCAAAAGCTACGAAAATTTCTTTTTCTAATTTGAAATTGCCGCCAACAGCATGAACAGTTGAACCTATTATATAAAAATGTAGGACAGAAAGTCACAGGACAAAAAGTCACGGACAAAAAGTCACGGACAAAAAGTCACAGGACAAAAAGTCACAATTCAGTTTTGAGAATATATTTCTTTGAAAAAGAAAAAAAAATATTTTTAATGATTTTTTTGTGTGTTTTTCTTGAACTATTATATATGAAACATCTTTGTTATTAACATTTATTCAATAAATATCAATAAGGATAAAATAATTGTTATAAAAACAAAATGTCAAAGGAGCTAGGTACTTAAATGGCTTCATTATGCCAAGAAAATTGACCTTTGCATGATTAAAATTTAATAATTTTTCGTTTTATCAAGGCGTATGAACAATTTCCTACACTTAAAAATAATAATATGTAATAAAAAGAAAAATATCAAGATCTTTCTCTCATATATTCAAACAATTGTCAACATATTATTTGTGACTTTTTGTCCTGTGACTTTTTGTCCTATCAAAATTGTGACTTTATGTCCTGTGACTTTTTGTCCTGTGACTTTCTGTCCGTTTACCTTATATAATAGACTACTGACGTAGTTGTACTACGTATTGATGACAAACAATATCCCTACGACTTTTGCCATTTGGGAAATCTAAACTACTTGTCTTAAGAGATTTTCGGCGATTCAATATTTCATACAATTGTTCTTTGACATTTTAGCTAAAAGCACAAGTCATAATGAACTACACAAGGATTCTTAATAAGCACTACTTCCTATGTGTAACTTCAAAACTTTTGGATAAATCGACGATCATTTAAGGTTTTTCTGGTCATATTTTTTGTAATCCAGAATAAAAAGTATTAAAAAAGTGTTCAATTAGTTATATATAACATAGTAGCGAGCTAGATAATAACAATGGCAAGTATTTCAGCATTTATTGGGTAGAACACAAATCTAGGTGCTCGCATAATGCAGCTTAACTGCATAAAAAAAACAGGGTGGGGGGGTTTCACATGTCCCGCCGTATCTCAAAAGCAATAAATGGTAATTGCTTAAAACTTTCTCAGAAATTATTTATGATTATTGCATAAAACTTCCATACAAGACGTCGGGCGTATCATGCGCTCATGGCGCAGCTGTTTATTTAGTTTTAGAGTTATGGTCCTTGATTGATTTGAAAATGAATTTTACCATGCAATAATTTGAGAACTATTCAAACTTCAATATGTTGTACTGATGAAAAAATTGAGATTTATTGCAGTATTGAAAATTTCACCTTTGCTGTAGTTAACAATAACACTTATAAACTGAATTAAATCCAAGTTGGCTGTCATTTTTACAGCCTCGTGCATATCTATGTTTCAGCTTAATTTCTTCATTTGTAAATTCTTTTTATAGATCTAGAACATATCAAGTCCTACATAGACTCCTTTAGATATGGAGCACCACCACATGCTGGCGGAGGAATTGGTAAGCATACTATGGATACAATATAAACAAATTTTTCTTATGAATTTTACATCGAACATTAAAAAAAAATCTTTTAAACTGCAGGAATTAAGAATTAATGCCCTACGTAGTGACTATGTTATTGAACACGTCTAGTATATCCAAATCTTTAAGTAAAGTATGGATTAGATGTCATTGATGCAACACACATTCACTAAAAATACACATTTCAAATTAGACATTCATCAAATGTGTATCATCCATGTGTGTCATAAATATTTTCGCAATTACTAACACATTTAAGAATAGAGTATTTTGAAAAGCATGGACATAAAAAAAAAGATAAATTACACTTCAAGATAATGCAGACTAGTAAATCAATTGCCTTTTCAGCAGGTTTTGCTAATGTTTATATTTCATTATTATACTTGTTATTTTCTTCATGTACAGCCATTTTCCACTTTTTATTTCCATGACCTAATTCATCAAGAAATATCTTGACCCAACTACTCATGATACTTTTGTTATTATTTTATTAATACCTATATTTCTATACATTTCAGGTATGGAGAGAGTAACCATGTTGTTTATTAATACCTATATTTCTATACATTTCAGGTATGGAGAGAGTAACCATGTTGTTTCTGGGACTTGACAACATTAGGAAAACATCAATGTTCCCTAGAGATCCTAAACGTCTAACACCATAAATCAATGGCTTCTAAATAACAGACATTTTATCTATTTAAATAAACATAGATATGGAAAAGTACTGGTCAAATGCTGCAATATATCATCTTTATTTATTATATATTTTAAAGTGCTAATTCCAGTGGTTGTTTTTTTTTTATGCCCCTGTCGTCATCAGAGGGGTCATTAAGTGTTGCCCTTGTCCATCAGTACAATCACAAAAATACTGAACTCTGGACGAAAATACCTAATCGTGTGGAAAAATCAAATGCTCAATCACATCAAAGGAATGGATAACAACTGTAACTTTCCTGACATGTTACAGACATTTCTTTATGCAGAAAATGGTGGATTCAACCTGGTTTTATAGTTAGCAAAATCTGTTTTTCCTAAAATTGGTTTCAGTTCTCACTTTGGTTTGTCTCAACCAAATGGAATGAAACCTATACACAATGCTTCTTACCACAAAACTCAGATCAAGTTCAAATTTGCAGGGGCATCATCTGTGTTGCATGGACACTTTCCCCCATTTATTTCTTGTGTTATCATCTCTTGCTCGTTTTCTTCACTATGACATATGTCACATAAGGCAAGATGTAGGTATGTTTTAGTAGCTGAGTAGACTACCTTAACTTTTTGTCTAGCCTGCCACCTAATTTGCAGAACAAGGTTACGTTTTCATGTTAATTCCATATCTCAATAACTATAACAATTGGCCTACTATATTAGGTGTATGGAATGATTTTGACATGCACATGTCAAACTGGCAGGTGTAATCTGACCTTGACCTTATTTTCATGGTTTAGTTGCTGAAGTAAAGTTTTTGTGCTTTGGTCTGTTTTTTTAAAAATGTATGAAATAGGTCCAATATATTTGGTGAATAAATATAATTTAAGATGTACATGTCAGTCTGGCATGTTTTATTTGACCTTGACCTCATTTAAACAGTTAATTGCTCAATGTTATTTTTTTGTTTTTTTGGTCGTTTTTCTAATACTGTAAAACAATAGGTCAACTATGTTTGGTGAATGAAATGATTGTATGCTATTATGTCTGTCTGGTCAGTGATTTTGCTAGCGCTCGTCACTTTCGTATTTTACGAAAGGGTTTTCTCATTGACGAAAGTTTTTCAAATCAATTTCGTCACTTTAATTTTGAAAGTGTATAAAGAATTTCGCAATAAAAACTATAAATCTACCTGTCTTCATGTTTTTGACAAGTTTATGACCTCCAGGTAATTAACATTTTCAACAGGTGTTACAAGTTGTGATTACAACTAATCCGCTTATCGCCATCAGATGGGTCACTTATCCGTTATTTATTAATTAACCCCATAATTGAATGACCATCATTATTATTTCCCCAGGAAAATCAGTCAGTCGGCATTTCAACAACCAGGAGTATAATTTCGTCATTTAATCAAAAATGTAACAACCCGGACAGTTCGCATTTGAATTTCAATATTTCCCAAACGATCACAATCTGAAGATAGTTTGTCGTAGATTCGTCATTCGAAGGCATTTTCGTCATATTTGATTTAAATTTTCCTAAAAAACTTTCGACAATTTCCATTTAAAATAAAGAACTTTAATGTTTTATTCAAAAAGTTCACGAGAAAATGTTTTAAACAGGTGCTTCCTGTATTGTGTTCTACGCATGCGTGAAAATATTCCTTTGACTATTTATAGACATTAAAAACGTAAAATTAAATTTTTAGAATTAAAATTTAGTTTTGTAAATTAAATACTCACCTTCATAAATTTAGATATCAGTCCACTCGCTGCATTATTCAACCGGAAACCAGCCAGAAAAAGAAACCATGACCCCGTGACAACCTCTCCCACCTGACACCTGTGTGTCCTAAACCTTCATCATTTATTCCTTAAAATGCTAGGCACTAAAAGGGGGATGAAGGGGAGGAGGGAGGGACCTCTGATTTATGAAGGTGAGTATTTAATTTACAAAACTAAATTTTAATTCTAAAAATTTAATTTTTATTACATTAAATACCTCACCTTCATAAATTTAGATAACAGAATTTAACGAAGGGCTGAATCCCCATCACTAGGAGGAGGAAAAACAACCTGTTGAGCAGCAACCAAAGGCCCTAAAGAATAGAGGTTGTCACAATGAAGAGGCATGGACCGTAAATAATGGTTATAAAAGGCACTATCAGACCTCCAAAAACCAGCTGACATGATTTCCGACATAGAGGAGGAATTAAAAATGTTCCAAGAAGAGGCTAAGGCTCTTACTTCATGTGCTTTAACTTGATGTTTAACTAAAACTTCAGAAGAAGCAGATTTATAGGCCAAAATGACAGTATTGCAAATCCAAGTAGAAATGGTTTTGGCAGAAATGTCAGAAATTCCTTTTTTAATAGGAATAAACAACCTAGAAGAACCAGCAGATCTTAATTTCGCTGAAGAAGCTAGGTAAACAAGCAAGGCTCTCACTGGACACAAAACCTGATTATCCGATGTGGGAGGTAAAGCAGGAATAGTAATAATACCAGAACCTTTATCAGGTAACTGGTTCTTTGCTAAAAAAGATGGATCAGTGAGAAGAGTAACTGAAGACTTATCAGCTGCAAAGCGGAGACAAGACTCAGAAATTGACAGAGAATGAATCTCACTCCTTCTGCGACCAGTGGCCAAAGCTATCAGAAAACAACATTTATAAGATAAAAATTTGAAGGAGGCTGAATGTAAAGGTTCAAAAGGTGAAAACTGAAGAACCTTCAAAACTAAACCTAAGTCCCAAGAAGGAACCAAACGCCTTTGACGAGGTCTATTAAGGCAAAAGTTTTTTATCAATAATGACAAAAACTCATTATCCCCAAAATCAGAGCCTCCTGAAAGTGATATTGTTCTGGCTATGGCAGATCTATATCCCTTTATAGTAGAAGGAGAATAACCTTTCTCCTCAAAAAGGTAAAGGAAGAAATCCGCTAACTGTTGTACAGTGACAGAGAGTGGATTAATCTGCTTCGACAGACACCAAGTACAGAAGATAGACCATTTGGAGTCATAAACTGCTCCTGTAGATTGTCTGACTGATCCTGAGATACGCTTGGTTGCTCCCTCAGAAAAGCCTCCCTTTCTGAGGGAATCCCTGACAACAACCAAGCGTGCAGATGGAGATTCTCCAGACCTTGATGCAGTTTTCTTCCTTTGAATTGAGACAGTAGATCCTCTCTTAGAGGCAAACAAAGGGGCTTCGCACAACACAGAAGTAGTAGTTCTGGGAACCAAGACTGTCTTGACCAAGCCGGAGCAATAAGAATGGTCTTGCAAAGATCCCTCTGAATCTTGTGCAAGATCTTTGGAAGAAGACGAAAAGGAGGGAACATGTAACTGAACATTCCCTTCCAAGATAGGGTCATAGCATCTACTGCCCAAGCTTTCTCGTCTGGAATGGGAGAAACGTAAGTCTCCAATTTGTGATTCAGACTGGTGGCAAAAAGATCTATATGAGGACGATCCCAACGAAGAATAATCTCCTGAAACACTGATGGATGAATTTCCCATTCTGTGTTCACTGGAACACGGGAACGGGAGAGAGCATCCGCCAGAAGATTTTGACTGTCAGGAACATGTCTCACTGACAGAAAAATATTGAGACTGTGACACAGAAGAAGAATTTCCTTGCTCAGATGATACAGAGAAAAGGAATGGGTCCCTCCTTGATTCTGAAGATAAGCCACTACTGTGGAGTTGTCCGTGGCAACCAGTAGTGACTGACCCTGAATCACAGCCTGAAACTGACGGAGAGAAAGAAACACAGCTCTCATCTCTAGAAGATTGATGTGTTCCTCCAACTGAGCACCTGACCAAAGGCCTGATGCTGTCCTGCCCTCCAGATAAGCTCCCCAACCCATCAGACTCGCATCTGTGAACAAAGTTAGGCTGGGGTCTGGAGGATCCAACAAAACTCCCTTCCGAAGATGTTTTTCCTGAAGCCACCATTGAAGATGAGGTAACAACCGAGGAAGGATGGGAACAGGTGCCTCCCACAACTGAGAAATTGGATGCCAAAACTCCATCAGATACCACTGGATTGGACGAATGTGTAGACGTCCTAGTGGAATGACGTCCATGATCGAAATCAAGAAACCCACCAGCTGAAGCAATTGACGAGCTGGGACAGATGAAAACTGAGTCAGAGCATAGACTAACTGACATACCTTGACTACCTTCTCTTCTGGAGGAAGCACTAGACCCAAATCTGTCCGAAAATGTTCTCCCAGGAAATTGAAACTCTGACTGGGAATTATCTCTGATTTTTCCCATGAAATCAAAAAACCCAGTCTCAGGAGTAAAAGGATAGACAAATTGGTGTGTTCCTCCAAAAGAGAACGGCAATGATTCTTGATGAGAGAATCGTCTAGGTAGGAATGAATGAGAACTGCCCGAGTATGAAGATACGACACCACCGTCTGAAAAATCCTGGTAAAAACTAGGGGTGCAATAGCCAGGCCAAAAGGCATAGCCTTGAAACTGTAAACCTTGTCTGCCCACACCAGTCTCAGAAAATGACGAAACTTGTGAGAAATAGGGATGTGAAAATAGGCGTCCATCAAATCTAGAGAGGTTGTCCAAGTTCCTAAATGAATTGTCGACCTGATAGACCTGTTGTTCTCCATTTTGAAATGTGGGACCACCAGATACTGATTGAGAACAGAAAGATCTAGAACCGGTCTCATTTTCCCGTTCTTCTTGGGTACCAAGAACAGCCGGGAATAAAACCCTAGATGAAAAGGAGGATTTACCTCCTCCAATACACCCTTCTGAATCAGAATGTTCACTTCGTTTTGTAACAACTGATTCTTTTGAGAATCCTTTGTCACTGATAGATTGATTGGAACAGGAGAAAGAGGAGGCTGTTCCAGAAACTGAAGTTCCAATCCCCTCCGTAAAATCGAAAGTACCCACTTGTCTGAAGTTATCAGAGCCCATTGATCTAGAAAGTGGGACAGCCTGCCCCCCACTGGAAGATGAGGAAGAGGAGAAGTATAATTTTCCTCTTCCAGTGGGAACGATTCAACGGAGGGGACAACACATCACTTACCCTGCTTCTTTCCCTTAACCACTTTAGCTTTCTTCCCACTTGAATAGTTGGGACGAGAAAAAGCTGGTCTCTTCGTAGACTGTGAAGAAGAAGAAGAGGTAGAAGCCTTGGGTTGATGAGAAGACGAAGAAGAAGAAGGATTATTCATCTGAGTAGTTTTGACAAATCTTTTCCCATCAGTGACCTTCACATCCACCTTGACTACAGGAGGGGCCTTATTCACCTCCTCCTGTAACTGCTCTAAGGAAACAGAGAACAACTTGTCCTTAGACAAAGGAGAACTGACAAGTCTCTGCTGAAGAGCTTCAGAGACAGTTGATTTTACAAGAATCTCCTGTCTCTTAGCAAGAGTAAAGTTGGCCACAGTACCAAGAAGAAGGAATTGAGACATTCCAAGACTCTTGTCTACCTGAAGCAGCATAGACCTCAAATCTGAAAATTCCTCCCCTTTGTCCTTTAACAGAGACCCAGCTGCTGACAAAAAGTGCTCAGCTGTCTCAAGAACAAAAGTCAAACACCTCAGATTATTCTCTGACTTGACATAAGAAGCTTGAGAAAGTCTGAGGCCATCCAAAGGTTTCGAACCAAGCAAACTAGAAAAAGCCCGGTCACAAGCAGGAGCCGACATACCCAAGGAAGATCCATGGATCTCAAAGTCCTTAGATCTACATCTCCCTGGGTAAGAGGCAGGTCCGAAACCAGAGAACTTACTACCACCAGTTTTGCTAGTGTTAGCAAGATTCTCAGCCAGAGAAGAGTTTACAAAAGACAAAGCAGTTGTAAAGTGCCCAGACTCTGGAAAAGAATAATACCCCTTAGACTCTGGCTTGACTATAACTGAGCAAGCCATAAAATCTGAAGGAGTAGAAGAAACCCTAGGTGGAGACGACATGGGCATATCCGACATATTCCTACGAATAGAATAGACCAGACTCCTAAGGCATTCTGGGTTGCCTGAAGCAGGATCCTTAGGAGCAAAAGCATCTCCCTCTGTGCTTACTACACTATCAGCATCAGAAATACCATCTTGGTCCTCCAAAAAGTTACCTTCCTGACTTCTAGGGGCCAAAGAAACTGAGTCGTCTTCCAACAACTGTCTAGGAGGTCTGGGAGGATCCTGTGCAGGATCCTGAGACAGACCCCTAGACTCCATAAGATCAAGCCTGTTACCAAATTCTAAAAACTTAGCATTAACAGTAGCTTGTATCTTGTGAATGGAGGTGGTAAGACTCCTCATCTCATCCTTAAAGGAGGATGACTCTGAAGAGGATCTACCACCAAACCCCTGACCAGACCAAACTGATTGAGCCGAATAAGGATCAAAAGGCTGGGGATAAGGCGGCAAGTTGGGCATTCCCATAGGCATGGGAGGGTATGCAAAATTCATGGGCCACCTAGTCCGAGAAAAGGGGTCACTCCTGATGCCAGCTGGTAGTGTCTCCTGCCTGCTTGTCGTGCAAGCCACAGGAGACGTTGGTATCTCTGCAGGCCTAGTTACGGTATGTGATACCCTGCTAGGCCTAGATAACCTCAACTGACTAGCACCAGGAGTGAAAGGCAGAGTCCTGACAGGAACAGGTTCCGAGTCCTGTTCCAGACCGACACCAGAAACACCTGGAATAAACTCCAAACTTCTATCCCAAAATTCATCTGAATGGGTGGCCGAACGCCAAGGGGACAACAAATTACCATTGGATGTGTGAATTTGACTGTCACTTACCTCTTGGGTACCTGAAGCTGGAATTTTATCCATAATATTCAGATAAAATTAATATAAAATTATCCAAATATACTATAATTATAAACAAAAATATCAATATAAATTACTAAATATATAAATTATCAACTTCTTAAACTGTTTGTGAAAAAATAAACTTTTTCCTCCTCCACAAAAAAAACGTGCAGCATGCGTTGTAGAACCGGAAAAAAATGATGAAGGTTTAGGACACACAGGTGTCAGGTGGGAGAGGTTGTCACGGGGTCATGGTTTCTTTTTCTGGCTGGTTTCCGGTTGAATAATGCAGCGAGTGGACTGATATCTAAATTTATGAAGGTGAGGTATTTAATGTAATAAAAATACGAAATCATTTAGAATCAATTAAACGAGAGAGACAAATATATATCTCTTACTAAAGGAATTTAAATCGAAAAATGATAATTTCCTGATGAATCCAGACTCGTTTTGAATTTATTATCCACGTGTCACTTCCCATTTTCGTTTCATTTTAAAACCGAAAGTAGTAAACGTGATCTAGTGTTGATTTGTTTACAACCTCCTTTCAGTCATTATAATCGATCCAGAAAGGATTTTTATACATTTCCAACTTGATAGAAATGATTTCCAAATATCGACTTAGACGTTTTATAAGGATAATGATTATGCAGTGAAATAATCATTGTAAATTAATTTCTGCTGTTATTCCTTGTTTAAAAAAAAATAGAATCCAACTTTTGTTGATCAGGAATGACCCCTGGAACAAACTGAAGAGAAATTGTGAACTAAATTTCTGGATTCCATGTCAGATTCTTTCATAATAATGGCCAATACAGTCAAATCATACATTAACTGCCAATCAAGCTGGTGCCTCAATCCCTTAAAATCTGACTAAGTCAAAAGATGAAGCTAGTATTAATATACATCATTGTTCCGTTGCTTTTACACAAAATAAGGTTGATTTTAATAGCGCGCAAAAGTGACTAAAGCCCTCAAAATCCTAGCTTAAACCCTGTGTCTGGTGATTATCATCTGACCTTGACGTCATGTTCATGGTTCATTGATCAATGTTAAGTTTTCCTGGTTAAGTTTATTTCTTGAATACTATATATACTGTATAAGAGCCATATCTCTTGCACGTAAAAGACACCCTTGTAGATTTCAATAAAGAGCAGGCTAATGCTGCTACAAGGCAGCACTCCCACCTGCAAAGTGGAAAGGGATTAATATAAGTTACAATAACTTGTTTCCCAATCCACAATAAATAAATATGTTTAAACTAAATAGACAGCCCAAAAGTCCTAACAGGGCAGGAAATAACATATGTGCAGGCAGCTGCCTCCTATTGCCAGCCAGTTACCAATATGAAATCTAAAATCATGACCAATTTTTGGTAGAGTTTAATTTGATCAAAGATCAAGAAGTACCAATATAAGCAGGAAGTTACAATTCCTACCAACAGTTTGAGTCACATGATTTTTTTTTTTTGCATTACATTAGATGTGCATGAAAAAGAAAAATATCACAAGGTGATATCTTCTAAACCTTTCTTCAATGGTGTTATTACCAATGTTATTTCAACTGATCATGCAGAGCTTGCGTTTTAATTTGCATGAGGACAGTCGATTTGACAATGTGTGTGATTACGATGATTGCCGTTATAGTTATTACTGATTTCTAATCACCTATCGGTGACCTCAAAAGAATTTACAAAAGAATGACAGGACACTTCATTGATGAGTGTATCCTTAAACACCTATCTATAGATGGACTGGTTTATTATGAGCGAACTGGATAAACTCTGCCCAGTCAAGTGAAATAAATTGAGTAATACCATCAAAAAATTAATTAATAATAGGAAATGAAAAATCATCTGTTTTATCATAAATGAAATAAAATGATAAAATAAGATGAAATCAAAGCTCAAAACAATACTAGCTTTCCACATTCATTAAAATTTGATGCAGTGAGACAAAAAAAACCCGACACATTTATAGAATCAATAAAGTTTATTGTAAAATATATCATTGTTATAAAATGGAATGGCAAAAATCATCCAAATAGATTCTCCACATAATGAATTCCTTAAAATGATATGTACAAAGTAAAATATATGATATGTGTAACTTATGTATACATTTTATCTATAAGTAAAACCATGAGTTTTCCTGTACACTATTTATGGAAATAGTGGTACCCAAAGGAATATTCACTTAAACATTAGAATTTCATGACAGCCTTTTAAAGGAATTCCCACTTTGCTGTTCCATTAATTGCTGCGATGTATTGTAAAATGCTAATGGATCCCCTCTCACAATTCATTTTTGAGCACATGATAAATAGTGTGTCAGTAAGCAAGAACAAAAACATTTTATTTATGCCACTTTATCTAGGCTAACCCAAAACCAAAGCTACCAAGTGACACTTTTGAGAAAGAAAAAAAAAAAAGGTATAGAGTGGGGCGCTCATATTCGCCGTGGACACAATTTCGCCGTTTTATGATTTTGAGGTGTAAAAACTTCAAAGGATGGCTGAAATGGCAGAAATATGCCGATAAATGATATTTTTATAACAAATATGATTATTTTTGAAAATGAGACCAAATTTCGGCACTTACCGCAAAGGACCAAAAAACGGACTACGATTTTCAGCCAATTTCCTGAATGAAAAAAAAGATTTCACAGAAGTATTTCTTAGTAATTCTTTGACTGATTGCCCTAAATTTCAGTTGTTCACACCTTTCAAATGTCTGCTATTCATCTATAATGAAATTTATTTGATATATATTGTTTAAAGCTGCAGTTATTTGGTTTTAAATAGATGTGTAAAAACGGCGAATATGTGTCCCCCGTTGACAAAAAATCAGGAAATTTCAAACACCCTTTAATCCAACTTTTCAGATGATTTTTCTGAAAACAAACACGTTTTCAAGCTAAGAATATTTTACATTTGAAGTTATCTTCATATAGAAATATCAGTATACTTCAAAAACATAAAGACCTGAACATAAACTGAAGAAAACATGGAAAGATATGGCGAAAATGAGCACCCTACTCTAAATGTATCCTTGGAGTACAATTTTTTCCATGTGAATACCTAACATACTTTTCTAAATAATTACAATATTTGCAATCTTAGTTTTAAAAGAAAACAAAAATTTTGTTATTTCCTTGTACGTTGTATGAAATGTCATGTTTTTTTGGGGGGTAATGAAACTTGTTCTCCTTATTTAAAATGATATGGCTTATTAATAAGTAGCTAAACACATCAAATGGCACAAAAAATTGTATTCATTCATATAAGATCTTCACAAAATATTCAATTATCATCAACTGCTTAATGTCGTAAATTTTGAGGTATATATATTTTAATGATATTAAATAACAAAAAAATATCTTTTCTTTGATTAATACAAAAAAATATTCTGACATATGATACATACAACCTTAATTATAAAAATAATATCTACATATTTTATACATTAATATAAACATATCTGGAATGTATTATAAATAAAACTGAAACTTGTGCTTTTTGTAATGCAGAAAAGTTCAATTTAGCAAAATAAAAATATGTATAATTTTGTAGTAACTTTAAAAAAAAAATTCAATGTCACTAATTTTGTTTTCATTTATACTTTCTCTTGATAAAAAAAAAAAACATATTACATAAAAAAGATTGATAAATGTATCTGTTTCGGAAATCAAATAGATTTTTTTCTATCTCTTGTTCATGAGTAATAAAATTCAAGCTCTACAAAAAAAAACATCTGTAAAATTTACAATATCAGATCTGAAATGGACCAAAATGAAACGTGCTTAAGATGAAGAATCCATTTTGATTTAATTTATAATAGTATACATAATTATTTACATCAGGATGATAATGATATTTACAAAGCACTTTTGATATATATGTAATTAAATGAAAAATGATGTCAAATAATTAAAAAAAAATAATCTAGGTATCTTTCTTAATTTGTATCAACTTAATTTTTTAGAATAACACTATCACTAGTTCAGAAAAAAAAATCTCTTTAGATAACATGTTTTACTTCTTAATAGCATAAAAACTATTTATATAGCAAATGAATTTAAATTATAAGAACCTTAAATGCTAGTATCAAAATATATTGCTAACCAAATAAAAAATTAGGAAAAAAATGAATTTTCTATCACATTTTTACAAAATGGAAGTTGTACTACATGAACCATTCTTGTCTTTTACCAATGTCTGGTACCCCAGTGGAGTTAATGACGAGAGCTGCGTCAGGATTATCCACAAAATCTTGACCTGTGGCTTCTTTGGTTGAATAGTCTCCCTTTTCACGGAAATACATTACAGCTATTATAATGCACACTATGATGATTAAAAATACAACTGCTAATACACCTAAAAATAAAAATAAGATATGTTTGAATTTAAGATTATAACTGGCACATTTTAGTAAACTTAAGATTCAGGGTTATATTTCATATTTCATATAAATAAATCCTATGATACTAACTTGATGTTTGAATCTTCCAAGGTTGATCACTACTTTAAGAGATCTATTACACAAAATATAGTGCATTGATCATACCATTCAATACATCCTATTCAATCAAATTTCCAACAATCTATCAAAGTTACATATGCTCAGATATTCAAGTTACAAATGATATTACACTTTGTCAAGAATATTACATAACTTGTGCAAGGTGCAGGAATATAATATCTTCTAAAAATATCAATGAAATCTTTAAAATTGGTGTTATCTTCCTTTGTCCATAATTGTAGTTGAATCAACTACAACCAATGCAATGTTTAATTTTACTTCCCACTCATAAATTAAAGCAATCATTTCCTCTTAGTACTTATGTTTTGATATATATTGTTATCCTTATTGATATTTACTTTTACAAGTAAATGAAATTTTAATATAAAGACTAGTATAATTTCGATGTACTTTTATCAGGATTTAAAGATGATTTTTGTAAATGTTATAAAGCTTTACAAGGTGAGAACATCATGTTAAAGCTAACAAACCTCCAGTAATGGCTTTATCCCTAGCTGAGGTATCCTCTACATATGGGTATGTGATATTGACTAATGTTCCACCACTTCCTGGACGAATCTCAATAGGATCAGGAATTACTGTCACTTCCTCAAAACCACACATATCTTCTCGAATTGTATCTGAAAAGAGCAACAGGAATATATCTTTATTGTGTTGAACATATAACTTTTGGAGAATATGAAACGTTTCCCCAAATCAATGAGCAAAATGTTTACACAGCTGTGCATAATTTCTTTGGCCTTCTTCTTAGTGTTTACAAAAATTATTGATGAACAGACAAAGCTAAAACTATCCTAAATGCCTGCCCTAATAAGCAGAGTATCTTGGATGAGTTCTCATTACAATTCCTATAATTAAACTAGCCTTAGCTGAAACAAATAACTCAATACTTTAAAGAAGCAATACAATTTGTTTCCTCTACTGACATATTGAAATGCAATATATAAGTTGTGTTTTGTGTACTATTGTTTGTCTGTTGGTCTTTTTCTTAATTAGACATGGGCATTGTCAGTTTGTTTTCGACTTATTATTTTAAATATCCCTCTGGTATCGTTTGCCTCTATATAATATCTGAGAACTTACTGTTAGGATACAACCACATATAGGAAGGTCTGGGGTCCTGGAATGCTCTCTTCAAAGGGAAAATATTATCTATTGACATCCTGTAAATACAACCTTCAAATCCTCTCTCTGCATTTGATGTATCTGTAATAAACAACAATTTTTTAATTTCAGAAAGCAAGAATGCCAATTAAAAATATATATTGATTCAATCACTGCAACAAGTGTATTACAATATTTCTCCCCTCGAGACAGTTAAATTTTACTACTTAAAGCACTAGGCTTGCCTAGCTTTTTATAGTAGTGGAATCTGTTTCTCTCATGATTACTAATGTTTTTTTATCTTTTCTTTTTAAAGGTTTGCAGAAAGTTTTGTTCTTTATCTGCCATGTTATCAGGGATGGATTCCTTTTTTCAGGGCGTCACAATCGGAAAATTCAGAAGAAAGCAAGAAAATTTAACGTTACTATTAAATTTCGACCAATCATTTTCGAGAACAGATTTTTCACTAGTGAGGAGAAATATTTTTTCTCACACTGATCAAGAAATGTGAAAATAGTGAAAAATTAGAGAAAAAGTAATTAGCACACTATATGTGTGTAACTAATAATCTATTACATCATAACAACTTACCATTATTGCCAATGAATAAATATTTAGGATCATCCAGAATCTGATCTCCAATATCTCCAAGTTTGTCAAAGGCAATTTGATAATCATCAACCTGCAATCAAAACAATCATTTATAAATCTATTTCATTCTGGTAGACTTAAATTTTGAGATAATGTTCAGTGTTTTTATTTACATACCAACATTTGGCAGTCCATCACGTCTATAATATCATATTCAAACTTTTTTTTTATTGATTAGATTGAATGATTTATCTGCTACAGGTCTTAAATTGACATTTGAATTTAATAATACAACTAATAAACTTTCATGAACATTTAACATTGCTTAATTTTAACTTTCAATGGATTTTAAAACATTAAAATAATTCTAGACTAGACAATGATAATGCCACTCCTACATGAATGAATATTGTGCCACAAAATGTGAATTTAATTAAATTCTTAAAATGTACTAACCTGTAAGTTGAGGAATTCACTGTTTTCACCTGTTCTCCATAAATGAGCTACATGCTGTTGGTTATTGGTATAATCTATACCATCATTCTTTGTGTTCATTTCAAATCTTTGAGCTTCACCAACATTCACCACAAATTTTACACCACCTTAGATAGAATAAAACATTCCATTAATTGTAAGTTTTTTTTTAAATTCTGTGGATTAATTCATTTTCCTGAATTGAGAGAAAATGAGTTATTCATGAATATTTGATTTTGATGTTTTGGAAAATTCTGAATCAAACCTATAGAAAATTTGTATTTTTTAAAACATTTAAATTAGTTATACACTTTAAAACCACAAAATCCACAAAAATTTGTATCCCGCAATTAATGTAAGTAGGTATATCTACAGACATTTCCAATATGCTTTTATAAAGTTTTTATTTGTCTATCAAACTTTCTTGAGTTGAACTCAATTTTGAATTGAAAAATGTAATAATACTCTGTGATCATAAAGCTTCTAATATAGCTAAAATTTATTTGCGGTGTGATTGATATTCCATTCCACCCCCTAAAAAACATTTTAAATGAACATTAATCTTTTGTCAAATTGTCTTCATTCTAACTATTTTACAACCACAAGAATAACTTCTTCTATTCAATTATATAACCACAAGTTATACAAATTTAAACATCAGAATATCAAAACTACATCTTGGTAACCATGCCTTCTCTGTAAGGAAACTAAAATAAATTTTGTTGGTAAATCAATATAAACAATGTAAAAAGCTAAGCTTACCAGCATTGTTCAGTTCTAAGGATATGTATTCTCCATTGGGTGACTGGATCTGCATCAGAATTCCCTGTTTTGTCTTAGTAGTAAATCCAACTTTCACATCTTTGAAGTCAGTTGTTGAAAGACCTTGACTTTTATCAAACTCATATCTGATCATAAAATGTTTCTGTAAATTCACACCCACCTCTGCAAAATGATAAATTACAGTATTTTATGATTTGTAGGTATTTAATGATATATGAAACACAAAATACATTCTACAATGCTACAAAAAGAAGTGTAATAGAAAAAGTTTTGTGATCTCTTGGAATTTTTTATAACGTTATAATTTTATTTATCAAATATTGCTTGTTACATAAACCATCAAGATTCCAAGCTTCTCTTGACATACCATGTTACACTCCACTGACTAATAATCAGCTAATTAGATTCATTGACCTATTATACATTTTGTTCACAAGTCCACTGGAACAAGATGTTTCTGACACCAACGTGAAATACCAATAAGTCAAGTTTGTGATTAGGTCATACAGGCAAGACATATATCTGTTGTCATTTGGTCTCTTGTGGAGAGTTGTCTCATTGGCAATCATACTATGTTTTCTTTTTTATAAGATTTATATCTGTGTCGTAGATTCATTTTTCTTATAAATGATACATTCAGTTCAAAATCAGGTCTTTTAATATAACAGCTGTTTCTCAAATTGAAGTCTTATCAGACATAAGTTTTGAGGTGCAAAATAGACATCTAATTTCAAGGTCATTTATAACTAGAACGATGTGTACACATCCATCTTCTTCATAGAGTGTCCCTATACAATTATCACCAAACCATCTGAACAAAAAATACTGTGAAACCTGTTTTAACTGAACCTCTTTGGATTTAAAAGATATTGTTCAGTTTTGGCATATGTTTGGTTTAATCAGCTGGTTCACAACACATTTAATTTGTTATGACTGGACTTAGGAAATAAGTTTGGATTAGTCAAGTTAATTGTTTATTCAAGATTCAGTTTAATCAGATTTCACTGTATAGTGTACATACCTCTACCACACATCCATCCTCTCCATGGTGTGTAGGAACAGTCACATGTGTAGCCAGAGTATCCTTCGATACAGGTACCACCATTAAAGCAAGGATTACTGCTACATTTACCAATACATCCCTCAGTAACACCATAAGATACCTGTCCACGTGAGATCAGGCCCCTTAGGTCCACTAAAACACCATTTACTCTCAAGCCTCTTAAGCATCCAACATATCCTGCTTTGAATTCAACAGTGGCACCTGAAATAAAATATTAATAAGCATTATTCAACATGAAAGCAAATGTTATCACAAGAGGTTAACTCCAATGTCTATAATTTCTTAAAACAATATTTAATGAAATCACCAATATCTTGAATATATCCTAAATGCTTAGCATTTTAGTAAGTTTTATTATTAAACAAAATACAAGCATTTGAAAGCTATCAACAAAAACTTATCAATTAAATTGTATTGTTTAATAAAAATATTTGGACATATATATGGCTTCAAAGACTAAATATGCCACCTGAAATTAACTTTTATATATATACAAGTACACACCCGTGATATCGCGGGTCCGTGACTGAATTAAAGTATATAACTATGCCTAAGCCTTATTTTAGTAATTGGTATTGTCATCTGATGTCATGTCGATTATAAGATACACAGTTTTCTCTGCTTTCAAATCTTTCTGTTTGAACCCGTTGACCTGGAACTTATCAGTTATTGGAAATATTAATTATTTGGAAAACAAAAGGTCCTGGCTATCCAGGAATGGAGTATTTTTTAATCAACAGCATTGTCCTATATTAGTTATCTTAGAAAGTCTTGCTGATTGCTGAATAAAACTACAATAGGGAACAATTTGACAATGATTGAATTTAGTAGTGTCAGTCCTTTGTTATGACCCGTGTATATAGCAAAATCCTAAATACATCGTTTGGTGGTGTGCCTGTCAAATGCAGAACGTACAGATAAGGTAATAGCTGAATATACTATTTGTATCGGTATCGGTATCGACCCGGAACTTGTTAATTATTGGCAATATTAATTATGCTGAAAACAAAAGGGTCTGGAGTGGTGTAATTTTTAATCTACACCATGTCCTATATTAGTTATATATAGAGTTGAATTCTTTGATTTATCTTTTTTACCCGATGACGGCTGACAAATTGGACCTCGTAATTTTAGTATTATAGATAATAAAAAAAAAATTTTACGTTGCTGTACTTCACACACTTTTAGCGCTGCTACTATAAACATACTTTAACTATTTACTTTTAACAATGCCTGGATGAAAAAATAAAGCCGTTTTATTTAAGGATCTACAAAATTGAGAAAAGTCATGGATTTTATTTGAAATAATTTCATTAATGAACATGATGAAAGGATTGGTGAAAAAGAAAATTAACCGAGGGAAAACCCTGTTAACTTTTACCTATGACAAGTCCTTCCTTTAGATCAAGAGTTCTAGACATTTCGTCAGAAGATTCTGTTATGTATTTTTCTGGGAAATTGTCCACACGTAACCATGCCTGTTTCCTGTTCTTTTCCACGTGTACTGTATGCCACTGGTCATCGTTGAGGGCATTTGTTGTCTTGAAATCAACAACCTTTGCACCATTCCCTGTGTCATAACTGAACTGTATTGTGTCACCATCTGAAATTATTAAGAATTTATTATCATCCAGCATATTTTCATTTTATTTTCCAAATTGTAAAATAAGTTAAGAATATAGTAAGTAACACTAGACTTTCTTTACAACATGCAATTTTCTTCAATAAATATAAAGACGTCTTCCAAATTTATTTTTGTCCTTTATGCCAGGTAACCCCACTTTTGTTAATATCAGAATGACCACAGTATTCCTCCAACCTTATGAAACAAAAAAATACCAAGTTGTTTGAGGTCATTATCTGTTTCATTCTACATTAACTTCTTTTTCGTTTGGACTGGTCCATTTATTTCATGAGGATAAAAAAGCTTATCCAAAAATGGTTTAAAATTAAATCTTACAGAATGATTATGATTAAATATGAAAACAAATTAAACTTAATGTAATTTCCTATCATGAATTTCTGTTTCATTAAATTATTTGTGTAAACATTATTATTTTGAGTTTTGTATTTTACAAATCAAACAATGAAAATATTCTTATTTGTATTTTAGGTATAATAAAGTAAGTTTAAGTTTGGTAGAGAAGACTGAATGAAAAAAAAATCTGGAATTTCTGTATTTTTTCTTTTTTTTTAAAAATCTGTAAAAATATCCCAAATTCAGCAACATACAATACCATCCTTGATTAATTGAAATCTTTAAGAAATAAAATCATGCATAAGGCATGTAGTAATTTTATGCCATGATGATCTAATTATCCTTTTATTCCATTAGAGTGCACACGCTGAAATGTTTCGCCTTCTTTACTTATCATTGATATTATTTTAATAGCCCTATATATAAAGCTTTACTACAACAATCACATTGACTTAACATGATCCAAGAAAATGAGGTCAAGGTCATATAAACAGAACAAGACATACATGTACACCTTAAAACCATTCAATTCACTAAATAAGCAGACCTATTGCTTATAGATTCAAAGAAACAGACTTAACCAAGAAAACTAAACATTGACCAATGTACCATGAAAATGAGGTCAAGATCCAATGAACCATGCCTGGCAGATATGTAAAGCTTACAATCATTCCATACAACAGCTATTGAGTATAGATTAAGAAAAACAGACCAAAACACAAAAACTAAACACTGAGCAATGAACCTTGAAAATGAGGTCAAGGTCAAATAAAACCTTCGAGACTGACAGGTACATCATAAAATATTTCCATACACCAAATAAAGTTGACCTATTACATATAGTATTAGAAAAAAAGACCAAAACTCAAAAACTTAACTTTGACCACTGAACCATGATCAGGAGGTCAAGGTCAGATGACACCTGCCAGCTAGACATATTCAGCTTACAATCATTCCATACAGAAAAAATAGTAGACCTATATTGCATACAGTAGAAAGAAAAACAGACCAAAACACAAAAACTTAACTATAACAACTGAACCATGAAAATGAGGTCAAGGTCAGATGACACCTGCTAGTTGGACATGTACACCTTACAGTCCTTCCATACAACAAATATACTAGATCTATTGTTTACAGTATCTGAGATATGGCCTTGACCACCAAAACTTAACCTTGTTCACTGATCCATGAAATGAGGTCCAGGTCAAGTTAAAAATGTCTGACGGACATGAGGACCACAGAAGGTACACACATACCAAATACAGTAATCCTATTAACTCATTATAAGAGAGAAATTAACATTACAAAAAATCTTAACTTTTTTTTCAAGTAGTCACTGAACCATGAAAATGAGGTAAAGGACAATGGACATGTGACAGACGGAAACTTTGTAACATAAGGCATCTATATGCAAAGTCTAAAGTATCTAGGTCTTCAACCTTCTAAAACATAAGCTTTTAAGAAGTGATCTAATGCTAGCGACGCCGTTGCCACCGGATCATTATCTCTATATCGAGCTTTACTGTGGCAAAAGTCGCAGACTCAACAAAAACTAGAATTATTCAATTTCATCAAATCATTTTGAATAATTTTAAGAATAACAGTTTGTACGAATGTCTTGCTAAAGCACTTACTTAAATATTTTATGTTGTCAAACATGTATAAACATATAAATTCTATAGTGAATAAGGACATCAAACTATGGCAGTTTAAATAATGCAGGATACAAAAAAATAATCATGATTCACACCCCTTCATCATGTTCATAAACGCTGTATATTTTCTCACTAAATGTATTCTCCTTTCTTTAGATTAAATGTCTGGATAAATATGGTTGTGAAATAAAACTAAAATGTATAGTAAAAAGAATATATTAAAATACTAAATAAAATTCCATTATGATCTTTAAACACTTTTATCACATCAGTAAATGCACTAAATAAAAGTCTTTCTTTAACTTTTCTTAAACAGGTCAACAGATTGATAATAGTTATTTATAAATATCTTGCTTAACGCAAGGAGTTCAAAATGTTTTCAAAACCGGTTGCACAGACTGAGACAATCCTATAAATAAAATTTTGCTTAATGCAAGGAAGCTCTATATGTTTCCAAAACCAGTTAGACCGACTGATGTAATTCTATAAATAAAATCTTGCTTAATGCAAGGAAGATCAAAAAGGTATTCAATTGCTTAACATATAAAGATCAATACATCTCTTTTGAGCCTTATTCATATAAAAGGCATATATATGACAGCTGGATTTGGTATTTCTTACATTTTCAGAAAGAACAATTTTAGAGTTGGGTCTGAATAAATCAAGGTAAGATGTATACTTGTTGTTATTTCACCTTAAACAGGCTATTATTTGAACTTGGAATTATTTTTAATTATGGAATTTGCTTGATTTCTTGTTATTGAAATTTTCAATAAATTCCACGTTTATTCTGTACTGAAATGTTCTGTGCTGCGCACAACACTTTCTATTACAAAGAAAATAGTATTTTTCAATAGAATGTACTGTGCCGCGCACAACACTATCTAACCAAAAAACATTGTATGGAAAGTGTTATGAACCCCTTAAAAGATCATAATACCAAATATTACATGGAATTTATCAAAAATTTTAAACACAAGAAATTATGCAAATTCCATACTTAAAAATAATTCCAAGTTCAAATAATAGCCTGTTCTTAGTTCATTTATATGTTTTTGAGTTTTGTGTGAGGTCCATTTTCTATGAACTAGTACACATTTTGTTAAGGGGCCAGGTGTAGCCCACCTCCAGGTGGGGGATTTTCTTGCTGTGTTGACAACCCATTGGTGGCCTTTGGCTTTTTTCTGCTCTTTGGTCGGGACTGCTTAAACATATGTCTCCCCTTCAATAACAGCATTACAAAAGATGGCAGTCTAACTCATTCTACTACTGGAATGGTATTGCCATGGCAAATAAGAACTTATATGGTAAATTGGTGGGGATTTTAATAGTTCTTTTCTATTCAAAATATTATAATATGACGAGGTTGGAGAAAACCCATAATAGAAAGATATAATTATCATGGCATTTCAAAATATTTGTGTTTTTGGGGTGAGATTTGAAAAGTTTATAGAGTATTAACACTTTATGACATATGGGGGCAGGGAATACTATCAAGGTATAAAATAATCTATGGCGTATGAAGGGATTTAGGCATGACTCCTCAGAACACCTCTTATGGTGAACAAAAAGATTTGATCAAGGCAATTACAAATATATATGGTTCAGAGGTGGGAGGCAGAATCATATTTGAGACATTTAATGATTAATTTATATGAGGGGACAGGACACGATTCCAAAGGAATCATGACAATACATTGATAGTAAACATGGTAAATAAGGACTTTTGAACTCAAGTTCAAAATAAACAATTTTGGGGACATTTTTATGTATGAAACAGGTTGTTTTATCTCTTGACATGTGCTTTTGATATTTTACCTATAGGGACAATATGTCAAGTACCTTTGGTAATGACTTTCAATCTTGATCTTTGACTTTTATATGTCCATATTTATTCTTGTATGCCCTGGACAAACCTTTACTAAGGGTTTCCTTTTAATTTATGTCCTGCCCTTAAAATCATTCCATACACCAAATATATTTGAGATAATGCTTTTATCCTCTGAAAAGCTAATAATGACCACAAAAAATAAATACAAACAAATGAACCATAAAAATGAGGACAAGGTTAGCTTAAATCTGTCAGATGGACACACCAAATGAAGCTTAGATGATCTGAAAAACAGAGCAAACCATGAAAACTTTACAAAGAACAATGAACCAAGAATACACCTAACAATCATTCCATACACCAAACAAAGTTTACCTATTGTTTATACCATCTAAGAAACAGACTTATGGTTTGACAAAAACTTAAAGTTGATCATTGAATCTTCAAATGAGGTCATGGTCATTTGTTTATTTTAAATTTGAATAAACGATGAAACTCAAAGGTCAAAGAAAAATGACATATATGCCAGACAGAAACTTAAGAAGATAAGATATATGTTAACCATCTGAATATAAACTTTAATACAAATAGTAAGCACTGTTAAGGCTAGCTGTTCTTAATAATTTTCATTACAAAAATAATTTATTTCAGAAAATAATGAAGTTCTTCGCCAATGAATTTAAACCCCCTTAGAAAGGAACACAAGCTGAAAGAGACTTTAAAAAATAAAAATGAAGTCACATAAACTTGTGGCTGAAAGGAAAAAGCATTGGAAACCTTTTAAATATTCTTCTCAGGATGTGTATTGTAAATATCAAAAGAGAAATATCTTAACAGAATTTAAAGATGTCTGTAAAGTTACATCATCTACACCTAACAAAAAGCTAAGATCATGTGATAAGAAGTTATTTGATATGGGTAAAACAGAATTAGAAGGCTATTTGAAAGAATATTCTCATATACAAAACAGTTACAGCTTTTCATATGGCTCAAATGCTTCTGATTATATAAGTACCCTTATAAACTTGATTCGTATATTTGGTGTACCCAATCAGCAAGAGAAACTAAAATTAGTTCAGGGTTATCTGAAAGATAGTCTTTGGAAGCTACCAGAAGGTATAATGTACTCCATTTTTAAAAGATATATAACTCATCAACTTAAAGCAAAGTCTTACTTAACAGACCGTGATTTGTTAGTTGGACAAATAGATGCACAGTATGAATTCAGATTGAAACTCTGTTACTGTGAAAAACTGAGCAACAAAAACGCTGATGGAGTATATAAGGAATTTCTCAAAGAAAATTCACAGTTTTTACTATTACAGATTCAAAAGGTATTTCATGGGGATGAAATCAACACAAAACTTCTTTCCTGTAAGATACTGCTGTACCTTTTAAAATGGGACATATGCAGTCAGGCTTCAATGCATATGCCTCTAAATATAAATATTACAGAGACGCAGGAATTTCCTCTTGCCTTTTCAAATACAACACAACTATACTGTTGTCCAGCCTACCAAGACAAATGTCTTCTTGAACAATTACTTAATTTTTTGACTTTGAAGAAAGGGCTCAGAGAAAAAAATATGTATGAAAAGTTCATGAATGAAAATGCTCAGTTTTTAGTATCAATGGTAGACAGAGTAATGAAAAAAAATAATGTTCTAGTACAAATCAAATTATGTGATGTTCTTTTGTGTATTCCTTACAATGAACAACACTTTAATGATGTTACAAGTGCAATCAACAAATTACTTAGGTCCTATTCAAAACAAACTAAAATTACCAAGAAGATCTGTGAATGGATTGTTATGATAGGGCACAGATTTCTTATCTACATGTCACACCTTTTGCATATAAATAATAACAGTGCTGCTGAAAAAATAAAACATGATTTTCAGGAGTTCTTAAAGTTTGTAGATGATCTTTTTTCTAAACCAATACATCAAAGGAAAACTTTAAATTGGCTTATCACTGCCATTAGAAATAAGGAATATCGAGATTTTGACTGGAGTCATGAAAGTTGTAATAATGATGACTATTGTGATCCTGAATTCTATGATAATGAGTGTTGGTATGATCAGGTATACTGTGATAATGAATACTGTGAAAAAGACTATGATGAAAAATATTATGATGATGATGATGAGTTAAGTAACTATGATGAGAACTTTTATGATGATGGCTATAACTGTGATAAAGACTATAACGATCAGGATAATTGTGATACTAATAACTTTTATGGCAATTATTTAAGTGAAGTAACAGAGTATTTTATAACAACCCCAAATAAGATACGACTGAAGGAACTATGGATAGATAAACTAGAAAGCAAAGTGAAAGAAATAAAGTTCTCAAATGAAATAAGAAAAAAAGGCAAGGCCGTACCCTATGAAAATAAAAAACAGTGTTTTGAATTTGTTGCTGAATTGAATTCAGAAAATTTTGTTGGGAAATTGGAAGAAGAGGTCAACGATAATCAATTAAAAGCAGATTACATAGAATATCATTTTACAGCAATTCTCCTACTTGAGGAAATGAGGAAGGTGTCTAAGCTTTCTGAATTACTAGTACTTCTCATGATTTTACTGATAGTAGGGACATCAGATGGACATCACAAATCAGCCAAACTGAAGAAGTACCTGACCCTGAAATATGAATATGACAAGGCAATTCTTTACCTCCTATGGTGTTCAGGGGATATTGAAGTTCACCCAGGGCCTTGTCTCAAAAAGAAATCATTGGTCTATGATTCATCTAAAGAGAGAAGATGGATCCAAAATTTAAGTCCTAAGCTAATCATTAGGTTGCCAGAACATTTAAAGTCAAAATACAATGCCACAAAAAAAACAAAAAATGACGAAGAGGACAGAGAGAATTTCAAACTTTTGCTTAAAACATGCGAAGAAGAAACAGTGCATGTACCAAAGATGTATCTATCTGAAATAAATACATGGGAAACCAGGGAATATAAGCTTTTATACAAACTTTTCATTTATCGCTGTGAAACTGAGACAGTTAGATCATCAATCATTGGTCTCCTTACTTGTGGATGTGACACCAAAGCTCTAACAAAAATTAATGTTACTTTAATTTCTGAACTTGAGACAAATGAAATTGCAAGGAGGCAAGCAGAGTACAGACATAAATGCAAGTCACAAATGATGATCTACTTCACACGCCATATAGCTGGAATTACAATCAAATGTGCACATGGAAAAGACCCTGATGAAAAGTGTGATGGGCTTTGGGACCTGCCCTTGACAAATTGGCCAAAAGATATTACACTTTTTGATCCTAACAACAGAGGAAAATATAGTAAAAAATCTCCTGGACAAAAACTCATCCCTGATCAGGAACTGGTTGATATGCTACTAGCACTCCCACAGGTAACTATTCCGAAAAAATACAAAGATATTGTGGATGCTTTTAGGACCATGAGAAAAAGTCAAAAAGATAAGTCCATAAACAAGCAGCATAAAGCAGAACTATGTACTACTTTTAAAAGGATAACTAGCTTAGAAAAACTTGATTATGCTCTAAATAACCTATGGGAGAGTGGAATATTTACTGAAGAAGTACATAATAATCTTAACAAATGGTGGACTACTGGAGCTGTAGACACAACAGGTGACAAAAACGTTTCACCAGTTGACATTTATGATGCAGGGGGAAAAGAACGACCCCATATTTTAATAAATATCAGCACAAAATCTATAACTCTTACTGTAAAACAAACTGGTGCAAATAGTTCACAAGTGAGATATGACTTTCCATTCAAAGATGAACTTGTTCCACTAAAGACAATGACTACTACTGTATGTCAAGCTACAATACGAAAACCATCAAGTGACTCTCACCAAAAGGTCACTGCAGACAATCAAACTTATTCAATCACCATTCCTCCATATGCAATGACAGTTTTGAATTCATATTTTCCTTGTGATCTTTATCCCAACAGCCACGCAATATCGGAAAGGGACATCAAGCATCAACATAAAATGTCATCTCAAGAAACTGCGTTATGTTCAAGGATTTATTTTAATCAACTAACCTCTTCAACAAACCAATTCAGTAAATTCAGCCAAAACGTTACTATTTCTGGGAAACCAGGTACCCTATTATGTACTTCTTATCAATCTACTACCAATTCAGACGACATTAGTAGTGCCACGAAAGACTCTCAAAACCTTGATTTTTATATGCAAGTCTCCCCAACAAGTGATATGGGCTCATCTGATTCAATATCTTCAATCACTTCAGAGTCCAGAGTTGATGAAGGGGACCAAAACAACATGTTAAATGGAGGTCAAGTTTTATTGTCTGATTCAGACTACAGTTTAGATAGTAGCAACAACTGTATTTTAAAAACTAACATGAAGGTATGCATTGTTATTGAAATAGTTTAACTGCTTTTAGTTTTTATATTCTTTCCGGAATTTTGCCTGATTTATAGAACATACAATGTTTAATTATCCAGTATTTTAACCCTTTATTACATGTAGCTAATATATTCTATTTTATTTTTTTAAAGAATATCGTGGTTTACAGATTATTATTGACATAGTCTGATACTGTGATTATATAAGATACCAGTTCTATTTTAACTTATTTATTATATGAAGATTTCAGAGCAGATAATCAGTCAAATATATATTTTGTTATTCTTTTACAAAAAGAGATGGAAATTAGAAAAGAGACTATCAAAACTCACAATAATGGCAGAAAAAAAGACAAATAAACAAACAAGTCTCAAAAGAAAACTAAAGGTTGGCAAAACATTGAACCCAAAGTTAAACTGGATGTAAATTCAGTTCAACAAGAAAAGTAGTATGTATTGTAGCTCCAACAATTGGAACATTTGTGGTCATAATATAAGCAAAGAATCTCATAGTGCTTCAGTAAAGGAGTAGGTTCAATAAGAACCTTTGGCACAACTTTTGGGAATTTTGGATCCTCAATGCACTTCCACTTTTTACTTGTTTGGCTTTATAAATATTTTGATATAAGCGTCACTGATGAGTCTTATGTAGACGAAACACGTGTCTGGCGTACTAAATTATAATACAGGTACCTTTGATAACTTTTGGCCCCAAAATAGAGCAGTTTTACACAATTGTGAAAATGTAATCCTTAAGCTAGTTATTGGAAAGAAGAATGCTACTGCTACATAAATATGGGCAGTTTTTGACAATATAATGCACATATCGGGTACTAGCATCATAAAGTCATGCTAAATTACTAAAATCTTCACAATTTCAGCATTCAAGTTAAAATTTAGACGTTTTCCATCTTAAATGAACGTGGCCGCATTAGTGTTCATTCATAATATTAAGATGTAAGTTGTATTTGATGATAATACATAACATATATATAAAGGTTGAGGATGAACACGGATGCGGCCACTTTCATTTTTGACAAAAAACAACTGAAAAGTGATGTTTCTTGGCAATTTTTTATTTGATAGATTTTTCATATTTAAGCCTGTATCGGAGCGTTTTTAATGACTAAATCAGTTTAAATCTTTCACATAAACTAATTGAATCAATTGAAATAGACACTTAAATGATTAAAAAGTGTCTTTCGTTAGATGAACCGGAAATTTGTGGACCTACTCCTTTGAAGAGATGACTTCAACTTGACCACCATGAACCAATAAATGAAGTCATCTCAACTTTACCACTATGAACCTATGAAAATGAAGTTATACAAATTTCTATCTTTTTTTTTTTATAAATATACTGAAAAAAATAAAATTATAACAACTTACAAGATTATTATAATTTTTAGAAAAGAAAATGCATGGAAGAGGACAGAAATGAGATGAAAAAAAGAAAAATACCATCACTGAAGCAAAACAAAAAGGTACTATTTTTCAATATTAAAAATCAAGTTATTTCTTGTATGTACACGTTAACAACACACACACACCTGATAGAAATTGGTTCAATATGTAGATTTCGTAACAAGAAAACTACTCATTAGTAATTTAAATTTTCATCAAAACTTTTTTTAGACAAACCATAAAATCTTCTTTCTGTTACAGCCAAAAGAGACCAAACACAGAAAGATGGACTCTTCAATAGACAGGTCAACCATATTCAATACAAACATGGAACTTTTGCAGGACAGCTTACAAATTGACTTAGATTCATTTGTTTTTGATGATCAAACATTTGATGTAAAACTGAATGCTCTTAATAATGAAGATAAAAACACACAAATATGTGACAAAGACGGAAATCTAATGAATGGTGAAACACAAATGTCTAACGAAAATACAAACATCAGTGCTTACAATACCGGTGTTAGTACTATACTTGAAAACTTTGTACAAGACATGATTAACAAGGAACATGAAAAAATGTCACAAATGAAATGATCTTTGTCAGAAGTGTAAATATTACGTTTTGCTGACTTATAATATTGTATTATGTCTTTTAATTTATTGATAATAGAATGAAATTCAAAACAGTGTGGCTGTGGCCATTGATTGACACATTAAATTCATCCAATTTTAATTTGACTGGGACAATTTAGGTGAACGTTTGTATGTAACGACCACTGCTCACTATGTACTTTTAAAGACACTTAAACTATGGGGTCACCAAAGGTTCTCAACACCTTCATAAAGTAATTTGAAAAATTAATCAGAAATAACACGATGTTTTGATTTATATCAATTATATAAATCAAAACATAAAGGTTATTCCTGATTAATTTTTCGAATTATTTTATAATTAAAGGCTTTAAGAAACCTTTGGTGACCCCACAGTTTAAGTGTCTATCGTAGGTACGTCGTGAACAGTGGTCGTTACAAACAATCGTTCACGTTAATTGTCCCAGTCAATGGATGAATTTAATGTGTCAATCAATGGCCCAAGCCACACTGTTTTGAATTTCATTCTATAATTGTTTTAATTTTTTTCAATTTTTTTTTACTCATTTATAACAGTGTGTGTCAATTTTAAAAATCATATTTTGTCCTGAAATTATGATATTCTTTAAAACTTGATCCCATTCATATAAGAACAATTCCTTCTTTTTAAACTCTTTTATCACACTGTAATGATCAATACCATGAATAATGTTCATAAAAAAAAATGTAGACATTTTTTATTATTGTGAAATAGCAATGAGATAGATGAAACAAAAATAAAACCTTCATTTTAAATTTTAATACATGTTAAAGGGGCACTAGCTGTCAAATTCATTGTAACCGATTTGACTCAAATTCTCATATTTGGTTTATAACAATGTAAAACATTTATCCAAACTATCAAAAGTCTAAAATAAACAGTTTACAGAGCATGGGGTAGATAATATATAGGTTCGTTTCGTGTGTATTTTAGTCCAGACGCCATCTAATTAACTATCGATTTGACCTCAGATGACCATATAAGCGATGTAAACAAAAATAAAGATACGAATAGATTAAACCAACACGTGCAATTGCATTTTTATAGGTCTGTTTGATTTTATTTTATAAATTAAAAATAGATGTTTCTCATTGTTTTTAACCATATAAGAATGATTTTATGTGCATCGAATTAGTAATCAAATGATTTACCGTAGTTTCACTTTCGTTGTTGACATTCTTTTTCTTTAAATAACCAGTACACGTACAATGCATGCGTTGTCAATCTCTAGCTAGGGGTTAACTTGAAGTTCACATGAATACCGGTTAGAATGATGATGACGTTTTCACTTGCAAGTGAATCAGTCAAAAATTATGTTTGATCGCTTATTTCAACAAAATTAAAGGAAATTGATTGCTAAAAGCAAATTATTATTTCATTATTCCAATTTGATTAATCATTGATCTAAAAAAAAATCATACTTTATTTTTTTTATATATATCGTAGCTAGTGCCCCTTTAATAGTATTATTTGTTTTCAACATTTTCTGACATCATAATATATAAGCTTGTACATTATTTGTGTCTTGTCAACCATTCCAATAATAAATGCAGTCATTAATTTCTAAACATTCTTTTACACAAACAAAATATCATGAACAGTGAGTGAAGATTGAATTGAATTGATTTTAAGATATTTTCCAAATAAGAAGATGACTTAGATTGTTACTTTCATTTACATTTGGGTTAACTGGTTATTTTTCATGGCATTGCATTATAGTTCCAACACATTAAGGCAATCATGGCCTCTGTGGCCAAGTGGTCTAAGTTGTTCTACTACTGTAATCACTACCCAGTCAACAATGTGGTTGTGAGTTCGAACCCCGCCCTGTAGATGCACTTGACTCTAATCTTAATTGACTAGGAGTGTAAGCTTTTCTATTGAAGGTTGTTAATTTTCTTCAGGCCACTTTTTCTTCCTCAACCAATAAATACTAGCCGCCATAAAATAGCCAAAAATTGGTGCTTAAAAGTGGCATACAAACATCAACAATCAATCAATCATAAGACAATCAGATGTGTAACCTTATGATTCTACCTGCTTCAAAACTTTCATGAATTCTTTCTAATTTATCCACAATTATACTTGTATAAACAGGATTTTCTATAATGTTATCCTAAATAAAGATTAATGTGAGACATTATACCACTTGACATTAACCCAATAACAACAAGAGTGCACACACTGAAATAGCTCGCCTTCTTTACTTATCATTGAAATAATGTTGTTAGTCCTATATATAAAGCTTTACTCCAACTATCACATGTATACACTTAACATGATCCAAGAAAATGAGGTCAAGGTCATATAAATCAAACAAGAAATACATGTTCCCCTTACAATCATTCAATACATTAAATATAGTTGACCTATATTGCTTATAGTTTTTAAAAAACAGACCAAAACACAAAAACTTACTACTAAGCAATGAGCAGTGAAAATGAGGTCAAAGTCAAATTAAACCTGTGAGACTGACATGTACATTATAAACTATTTCAATAAACCAAATATAGTTGACCTATTGTATATAGTATTAGAAAAAAAGACCAAAAGCTCAAAAACTTAACTTTGACCAATTAACCATGAAAATGGGGTCAAGGTCAGACGACATCTGCCAGCTAGACATGTACACCTTACAATCATTCCATACACCAAATATAGTAGACCTATTCCATACATTATAACAAAAATGGACCAAAACATTTAACAAAACTATAACCAGTGAACCATGAAGATGAGGTAAATATAAAAAAGAAGATGTGGTATGATTGCCAATGAGGCAACTATCCACAAAAGACCAAAATGACACAGACATTAACAACTTAATAGGTCACCATATGGCCTTCAACAATGAGCAAAGCCCATACCACATAGTCAGCTATAAAAGGCCCAGATAAGACAATGTAAAACAATTCAAACGAGAAAACTAACAGCCTGATTTATGTAAAAAAAAGTTTTATGCAATAATCATAAATAGTTTCTGAGAAAGTTTTAAGCAATTACCATTTAATGCTTTTGAGACACGGCGGGACATGTGAAACCCCCCACCCTGTTTTTTTTTTACAAATATCACAAATAAAATTTTGAATCAAACTAAAAAGTATACAGATCTTTAGATTAATATAACAAAGAAGTGTGTTCAATAAAATTTTGAATCAAACCAAAAAGTATACAGATCTTTAGATTAATATAACAAAGAAGTGCGTAAAGTTTTAAGCAATAATCATGATACGGCACGACATGTAAAAAAACCTCCGCCTTTTTTACAAAATACTCAATTACTCAAAAATGAAATTTTGAATCATCACCAAAAAGTATACAGATATTAAGATTAATATAACTAAAAAGTGTGTAAAGTTTTAAGCAACAATCAAGAATCGTTTTTGAGATACGGTGCGACATGTGAAAAAAAAACACACCCCTGTTTTAGTTACAAAGTGCCGTAATTCAAAAAGTTTAAATCTTATTTTCACCAAAAAGTATACAGATCATTTGACCATCATAAAAAACAATTATATTAAGTTTCATGAAATTTAGATAAGTCGTTCTCACGTTACTGTGCGACATGTTTATGCCTGACAGACAGACGGATGGACACTGGACATTTGTATACCATAATACGTCCGTCAAAATTTTGACGGGCGTATAAAAATACTTCCATACACTGAATATACTAGACCTATTGCTTATAGTATCTGAGATATGGACTTGACCACCAAAACTTAAACTTGTTCACTGCATGATCCATGAAATGAGGTAGAGGTCAAGTGAAAACTGTCTGACAGGCATGACGACCTTGCAAGGTAGGCACATACCTAATATAGTTATCCTATTACTCATAATAAAAGAGAAGTTAACATTAAAAAAAAATCTTAACTTTTTTGTTCAAGAAGTCACTGAACCATGAAAATGGGGTCAAGGACAATGGACATGTGACTGATGAAAACTTTGTAACATGAGGCATTAATATACAAAGTATGAAACGTCCAGGTCTTCCACCTTCTAAAAAATAAAGCTTTTAAGAAATTAGCTAACGCCGCTGCCACCGCTGGATCACTATCCCTCAGTTCTGCGACAAAAGTTGCAGGCTCGACAAAAACTATTTCATACTTCCTTAACATGATTGAATATGCACTTACTGAACAGGGCAACCTTGATGTAATCTGGATCCCCAATATTATGTAAGATAGTCCCATCAGTGGCTGTAGTCTTAAACTGGAACCAGATATCCCCTGCAGGATCAGCTTCCCATGTGTCGATCTTAATGGTGGCATCAGCCTTACGGAATGTTACAATACTGTCCAACACAGCTGCAAATATACAAATATATATGTTTTATATATAAATGATTAAATCTAGCTTCAGAAGTTATTACATGTATTTAACATTGTCTGTTGATCAACAAATGGAAATTAAGAAATTTTGTGAATTTCATGAACTGAAACAAAATGTACTTGTTTTTACATATTGTAAATTTAGAAATTATTGCGAGCTTTTTATCAATGTTATTAATGTACTTGGTGAGTATCTCAATATTAAGAACTTGCATTCTGATATCTGATAAATACATTTTGTATATCTGTTTGAATTTGTTTCAAAAATAGCAATAATAAATGCACCAAATATCTTTCTTCTTATCATTCCTTTGTAGCAATGCAATTAGAATTTAAATAATGTAATTTTGATTTTGTTTGGTCTACACAAAGTTTATCATTATCCATGAAAGGCAAGAAAATAAGTCACCTCATCAAAATTATCAATTTAAAACATCAATGTACTTACAATCTCCCTCACAAACTAATTCTCCAACTTTATATTTGCCGATCTTATCATCGCCAATCGTACCAGTATCACCAAAATATAACTCCATTATGGGGAGATAATCCTTGTGTACAATATTTCCACCATCAAACTCATTCATTGTCCCAGCATCACAGTTGCAAGTTGTTTTTCCAGCAGTGCAGCCTTTCTCCTGCAGACCACAGAAACATTTGTTTGACCCTGGGGCAGCACCTCCCCAATAATACATGGGCTGGTTGGTCCTTCCTACCCACCATGCAAAATAATCAGCATTTGTTGCTGAAAATAAAATATAAATCAATTAATATTCAGAGTAATATATAATATATGTATTTACCAGAAAATTTGTATAACCAGTGAAAGGGCTAGTGAATTTGATGAATAGCTAATTTTTGTTCTTTCCTCAGCTGGATTTGAACCCTTCTCCTTATAGAGCTACATATATGATAAATGCATGTACTTTTTACAAGAGTCAGTCAAAACATCAGCTAACTGGTAAAGATCAATGAAATAACCCATGGTCCATTAGGTTCCGAAATGGCCAATTATTCAACTTTTCTAGACTCAGGTCCTTTAAGAGCTGGACATAATGTTGTTGATAACTTGACCTTGAACTCTAGATCTGTATTATTCCAATGTGTCATTCAGTTGCTTCAAGACCTGCCAACCAAGCCCAACTATCTCGATTTATGGGGATATCCCCAATGGGAGGAGATGGCCTAACTATTTACATCCTCTATTATATGAACTTAATAATCTTAAAAATCTTGGTCAGATTGTTTGTTGTCATTTTGACACATTCCTCATTTTCATTTTATTTTCCAAGCTCCTCTTGTGCATAAAATTCCCCATGAAGGAATTGAAAAGTTGGCAGGTATGAAGTTGTTCTTGCATTAACATATATCTCATAGACCTGAAATTTAATTAAACTGAATAATATAGTTTCTCACCTGCTTCACCAAGAAGTCTGGAATTGTTACATCTATATTCTAAGTTCTGGTAACATGATGCTGATCGTTCAATAATATTTGTCAGAGATTCAATATCACCAGAATACTGTATGACTTTCTTGTAAAAGTTTGGCGATTGGAAGCCATCCACTGTAATTTGCTCCATGGCGTCATGGTAGACCACTGTCTTAACTATTTTTCCTCTTTCCTCTGTGAAAGATGATAAACATTCATTTCATTTCAATGTTTCTGATTACAATATATGTGACCTCACTTAACTTATAAATACAGTAAGTTCTATTGCAATAAACATTTGTCCAGTAAAATAAGAAGATCCTGCACAGTTGTACTAACACATGGAATTTTTTTATCAATTGTATTTCATTAAAATAACATGTCTGCTATCCATTCACTGCACTTTGACTAAAGTCATTTGGAAAAAAATGGCTCGTTTGATTTTAATAAAATTTTGAGGAAATAATTAACTATGACATGTTGATAAATAAATAAACATTTCAACATGTTCAAGAAATTTGAACCACACAATTTGCAGGAATAATTTCATTGGATACATAGAAGTTTGACAAACATTAATTTTGATCATCGAGAAGCTTGATTTCTCCAAACTTTTAGTATGTAATTAAAGCATTCAGCTGATTTTAGGTGTTATGTATCCCCTTGTACTATATATCTACATTATGCTGAACATAAGTTACAAATATACCTGCAAATAATGTCATATAAAAAAATTAGATAGAAGTTTGCAATATTGATTCCAATCTAAACTGATTATAGATGTAAGAAGCATTTATATTTCATGCTAAATATTACAATACTTATCATACATGCCAACTTCATTTCAAGTAAACATTCTTCCTCTTAAAATTTAAAGAACCTAATGTATTATATATTTTTTCACTACTTAAACATCTAGAGGAAAAAGCATCACATCATTAGCTTAATATATAATTTATACAAGTCATTAGCCATTCAAAATGCATGGGGATTGCTTTTGAAAACATTTATACACAATTTTAACACTAGAATTTTCACATTTAGAAAACTCCTTCTACACTCCTCTTACTTTTTCCATCACATCCTACTGGGAAAGGAGGCATTGGACCGGAACCATCTGGATCAATCTGTGTATTAACTAATCCTTCGTCATTACTGTACATCTTAAACATTTCACACGATAAATAATAAGCAGCTGAAAAGATAAAACAAATATACATGCTATAATTATTTCTATAGACAGGATTTTTATCAAGAAAGCTATTGAAAATCATTGCAGGAAAAAATAAGTGGCTATTGTTCTTTAGAAAACTCATATATGGCAGTAGTTGTGTTAACTACCAGTCTGTCATACAACACAATTAGAGTTTACAAATTAAATGTGACAGAGTCTTTAAATTTATCCCAAATGGGTTAAAAAAAGAATAAAACATAAGTTAGTTGATACTAACAAACATGACACACTTCTCCTTTGTATCCTGTATTACTGCAGTCACATACAAAACTATCCCACTTCTGTGTACATACACCATAATGTTCACATGGATTGGGGGTACATCTACAAAATACATTTATACACATACAAAACTATCCCTTGTCTGTGTACATACACCATAATGTTCACATGGGTTGGGGGTACATCTACAAAATACAATTATACACATACAAAACTATCCCACTTCTGTGTACATACACCATAATGTTCACATGGGTTGGGGGTACATCTACAAAATACAATTATACACATACAAAACTATCCCTCGTCTGTGTACATACACCATAATGTTCACATGGGTTGGGGGTACATCTACAAAATACAATTATACACATACAAAACTATCCCACTTCTGTGTACATACACCATAATGTTCACATGGATTGGGGGTACATCTACAAAATACATTTATACACATACAAAACTATCCCACGTCTGTGTACATACACCATAATGTTCACATGGGTTGGGGGTACATCTACAAAATACAATTATACACATACAACCCAAGACCTTTTCCATGATACTGCAAACCAAATTATTTTCACTGATTCTTTATTTCACTTTAAGTCCATGCTAGTCAATTTCACGACAATTTAATGTCGCAATTATAAAATTAGCTTGATGTAGTTCAATAAGGAAATATACAAGTTTTACATGTTTGCAACCTTTTAGTTCGTTATTTTTTTCTCACGAAAGTCACAAAAAATAAATCGTCCTGACAGGAAAATAATATGGATTAAAGTATGTTATTCATACAGTAAATTTTTACACACATATAAATTGATTTTTTTTTAACCAGTTTGTATATATCTACCTGTCAACCAATCCACAACTTCCTGTCAAAACAGACGGCCTGTCAACTTCTGAGATAGCAGCAACATCGACAGGTTGTGATGATATGATAACGCTCCTCATGCATCCTCTGAAGCCATTACCAAAAATGTAACCTCCTACAAATTAACCAAGGTAAATCAAATTAATAACCTCCTTCATAATTACCATGGTAAATCAAATAAGTAACCTCCTACAAAATTACCCAAGTTAATCAAATTAGTAACCTCCTACAAAATTAACAAGGTAAATCAAATTAGTAACCTCCTACAAAATTACCATGGTAAATCAAATTAGTAACCTCCTACAAAATTATGCATGTAAATCAAAAAAGTACCGACCTACAGAATTTCCCAGGTAAATCAAATAAGTAACATCCTACAAAATTACCATGGTCAATCAAATTTATAACCACCTAAAAAATTACCCAGGTAAACTAATTATCAATTCATGGACATGAGATGTTACCGTCTACAAAAGTTACCCAGGTAAATCAAATTATCATGGACACAAGATGTAACCTCCTACAAAATTATTCAGGTAAATCAAATTAGTTACCTCCTACAAAATTACCAATGTAAATCCAATTAGTAACCCCCTACAAAATTACCCAGGTAAAGCAAATGTATAACTGACTTCAAAATTACCCAGGTAAATCAAATTATCATGGACATAGGATGTAACCTCCTACAAAATTACTCAGGTAAATCAAATTTGTAACCTCCTACAAAATTACACAGGTAAATCAAACTAGTAACCTCCTACAAAATTACCAAGGTAAATCAATTTGTCATAGACATTTTAAATGAAACCTCCTACAAAATAACCAAGCTATATCAAATAATCACGGGACATATCATAAGAGCACACAGACTCATAAATAAATGTCAACTTTCAATACACCTTATCATTTTCTTACATGATTATATACTTCATTTACATTTATTTTTTTAATAAACCCATCCTTTTTTAAAACATGTTGATGCTTATTTCAATTTGTTTACTTGCTTGTGAATGAATAACTTTGATATTTGTAAAAATATATTTCCCAGATTTAAACCTAATAACGACATGCACGTACAGTTTTATACATAAACATTCAACATACATGTATCAAAAATGCATACAAAATAATTTACAAACAGTAATAAATAATATGCACTTTTATTCTTACATACATGCATAAATTATTTAAAAAAAAATATAATAGACAGTGACGATTTTCAAAATAAATGGGGAATGTGTCCATAGGGACACAGATGATGCCCCAGCTAGCATATAACGTTATAAAGGGACATAACTCAAGTACTGTAAAATTGAAGCTGCCAAAATTTGAACTTAAACTGAGTTTAGTGGTTATAAGCATTATATATACATTTCCTTAAATTAAGTTGAGACAAACTTAAGGTAAGGGAACAGAAACGAAAAAATTCAGAAATTTTTCCAATTGTAAAGGGACATAACCCTAGAATGGTAATCAAAGTGCTTGTAAGCACTGAATGGTAAGAATTACTTTGATTTATCAGTTGGTAGTAAAATTGAATATTGCATTGTATAAAGCATTGGTTTTAGTCGATTCAACTTCCAATCAGGACAAAGAAAGATAACTCCAATTTTCACAGAAGAGTTCAAAAAGCATTGATTGTAGTTGATTGAACTATAATCATGGACAAAGGAAGATAAGTCCAATTTAATTTTTTTCTTACTTGATCGTAATTTTTGAAATTTGTCAGCAACTTTTCCATTTGTAAAGGGCGTACATAACTCTAGAACGGTAAAAATGAAGCCTCCAAAATTCAAACTTGATCTGTATTTAGTGTTAATAAGCATTGTGTATAAGTTTCATAACATTTGGTTGAAGCAAACTAAATTTAGAGAACCGAAACCAACTTTGGGAAGTAAAACTTAATGCCCCCTCCGCTACGGCAGGGGGCATAAAAAAATATTACAACTAAAAATGATCGTAATCTATACTGAAATGTTCGTAAGCAGGTTTTTCAGGTTGTCCATAAACTAAAATTTATTCATTTGTTATTTATTTACAATATTGCTTGTACAATGTACAACTATAATCATGCAAAAATCACAAAGAAACCAGCCTGAAAGGTAATCTAAAGGACAATTATGGGATGGTATAAACAAGAGAGGAAAAGGGCTTCTTTAATGCTCTCAGAATAAACAAAAACAAAACCCTTTGTGACCAAGCTCATGTCTTCCTCCAAGACTATAAACAGAAATATCTACACATATAATAAGTGGCTCATAGAGCTATCTCCTTTCCCATTTTCTTAGTAACAATTTCTTTAAAATATTGCAACCAAAAATTATGTTGAACTGGTGACCCCCAAGGAACCCATCTATTCCCCAGATAATGTTTACCTCTGCATGGGTATAAGAAAAATAAGTATTTACACTAATTTGCAAAATGTTATGTTTTTTCATAGGACAGTTATTTAAATCAGTGGGAAAGAAAAACAGCCATTAATGCATGAAGTGAATGTTTAATATTTTCAAAACAAGGTAAATTAGAGTTTATTATCAACAATATTATATCATGGTGAAATTTCACAACAAATAAACATATTTCAAAGGTGAAACAATGCACATGATGCAGAGAAGAAAAGGGATTTAAAGAAACCACGCTTTTTTATCCCTCTAAATACTCTACCTTTTATACTAATAGAGCCAACACCACCTAAATGACCAACTTATACATTATACATTACTGTTTATGATATTAACACAAGATACCGTATAGCTGGTTATTTTCGCCGGTGTAAAATTTCGCGATTTTCATTGAAGGGTATACAAAATAGTTTGGCGGGTTAAAAACAGTTATCAATACCTTTGCATGTACACTTAAAATTGGAGGAATTTATTTTGGCGATTTTCTTATATCAGTGAAAATAAGCGAGAATTTACACCCCGCGAAAATAACCCGCTATACAGTACATATACACAATAATCTGTATATTTTTATGAATTTTAAAAGAATCTTTTCTGTGAATTTTCAAAGGCAATCCCTGTACCATGTATGCAATAGATCATAAATTTTTTTCCTCAACCTAATTATGCAATCCTTTAGTGTATGCAGTACAAAGACATAAATAAAAATCTTGATAAATTGATCATAATATGCATATCTTTCATACAACTACAATGGCATAGTATGATTAATAGGTAAATTAAAAATTGCCTGAGAAAGATAATATTTATAGTATAAAGTAATTCCAAGTTGAAAGACGAAAACTAAAATACTTTTTGATAATTTTGTATCTATAAGGTTAATACCATCAGAATTATTTAAGAACGAATTAACTGTCTTCTTCAAAATTCTAAACATCATACTATTAACTCATCGGGTATTAAATTTTAATCTACCTTACCCTTTGGTGATACATTCATGTTTACAAATGAATACTTTAATTTACTATTAATTTCTGACGAGAACAATGCATCAAGCAGCATAGTTATATCTTGGACAATAACAGTCTTGAAACAAAGTTATTGCTTGTATTGTTTAAATATTCTTTTTCTACTTAAAAAGATGATCCTTGTTTAGCAATACTTACCCAAATAGTATGTAGACCCAGCCTGAATTGCCATAGTTCTAATAGAGACTTTGGAATTTCTATCTATTGTTACATTTAGTTTCTCATTATTAAGTAGAAGTGAGAACTTGTGCCACAATCCATCAGCAAATCCACTAGTTAAATCTCCAGCAGCTGTAATGGAATTATATGCAATGTTACATTTAAAAACGATGTAATTTTTACAGCTTATTTAATTTGATACCAAACACCTCGACTATATCTAATTTTGTTTGATTTTCATAAAATTTTGACAAATATTTCCTTGACCTTTTGACAAAAAAATATATATTTCAAAAAACTTGAACCACACACTTTATTGGAAAAATTCAATAGTATAAAGCAATTTGAATGACAAACACTTATTTTGATCATTGAGAAACCAAACATTTTTTAACAATGGATGGTGATTACAACATTCAGCTGATTTTACGGAGTTATCTACCAGTAGAGTTAATGACCACCTTAATTTCAAACAGTAATGCCCATGTTGTCATGCTTGTAGTTCATAGTATTCAAAAACAGGAAGTGGGTAACTAACAATTATGTGCTCACATGTTACACCTCTTCAATCTCAAGACTTAATATTGACTGATTGATTGATTGATAAGTGTTAAACAACAATTTCAACACTATTCTGCTATTTCTTGGCAGTCAATTTTTCTAGGTGGAGGAAGCAGCCGACCTTTGGTAGGAATTTTCTGACTAAATGTCAAGTAATTCTATTTTGTGACATCTATCAGAGAAAAGTGTGACAAGGACATTTGTTGGACAAAGAGACAGATAAATGGATGGACAGACATGTATATGGTGATTGCAATAAAGTCCCACTTTAGAGTGGGATATTTATAATTGATGTTTCATGTAATGCGATCTACTGATTTTATCAAATTAATCTAAATTTAAATTTCAACTTTGTATTTAAATATAAAATAACCAAGATCATTGACAATTCTAAATAAATAACTGAAAATCTAATAGTTTAAAAGAGTTTTAAAAATAACATTGTGTGTATTTAGCCTTTATATATATTCCATCATGAAGACGGTAAAATAAATTCTGTGAATTGACATTTTTTATTGTTGTGCATACCTGGTTGAAGGCCTGTTAATTAGTCTCCAATAATCATGATTATATTCATATACAATTTTCATTGTAATTCCTACATGCTGTTGATACTACCTAATTTAGCTCTCCATCCTTTATCTTTACGTGTAAATGCTGTTTAAACCGACCACCAATCAGTCAGTCTAATGTAGATTTCCTGTCATTGGTCCTTAATTTGCAAAGATGCCCATAACACCCCCAAAGGTTAAAATATAGGTCAATCATTACTTACTGTTTCTTACAACATCTTCTATAGTGTCTGCAGAGGATTCTTGGTCCGAGGTCTGTAACTTGTACTGAACAAAACCAGTTGTTCCTTTCAAGAATTCAACCTAGAAAATATTAATCATTCATTCTTTACCATATTATTGAAATGAACTTCAGTAAAAAAAAATCTGTGGAAATATTTTCAGTCTGGGACAGAAAATCCATGGAACTATATAGATATATATAATTTTAAGTTTTCAATTTTCCGAATTTAAAACTTTAAATTCCAGGAAAAGTCATTCTATTCAACTGAAATGGAAATTCCATCTGTATATCATCATTTTCAAACAATCTAGCAAAGTTCACATATTTGCATATCCACAATATAGTCATAGTACAGGAAGAACATAAAACAAATCTATAACATTGCTATAGTTTTACAACAGTTACAGAGCAACCAGAAATTTTCTCCACATTTTTTTAATAAATGTGAAGCTTTCTTTGCTTTACTTGCATTATATGAATAATTCATAAAATGGAGGAAGAAATCGGAAATTCAATTTTAAATGCACAAATGGTGTAGTAGGAAGTCACTTTAGTTACATATATATAAAAAAAAATTGACTGCTTTGATTAAAAAATACTATTTAACCATTTTAAACATTGATATTACCTGAATAAATCCACCACCCTTGTCCTTTTCTAGCTGATGGAAAAACAGTATTCCATCAGGATCATGGGTACGGAAGTCAAAGTTAATTCTCACAGCCAATCCTATTTCAGTACTTGTGTATTTCACATAGGAACCAATGGAGGGGAATGTAGCTGGTGATGGTGCATCAATCTAAAACAAAATAATTAAAATGTCATTCAGCAATTTGTTAACATCTTGAATAGAATATCTTTAAATTACATAGGCTTCTTGGGGAGTTATAATATTAAAAGCACTTGTAATCATGTTAATTAGGTCTTTCCACTTTTCTGTGGAAAGACCTATTGTTTTTCTTCTGATTATTTCTTTTTTCTTCCGCCTAATTTTGTTCTTGCGATAAATATTTGTTTTCGCAATATGTCGCTTAGATATTTGGTATATGATATCGAACAGTTTATGCGCTTTTGAAATTTACCCTGCGTAACCGAATACTTTTCTTTGTAGGAGTTATCTCCCCAAACACTGTTTTCCTTGTGATCACCACTCCTTCGCAACCGTAAGAGATTACGACAAATTTATTTTATAAAATTGCTCGTTATATCCTTCGCATGATTTGTCCAATTTCGACCGAAGCAATATGAACGCTCCATATGAGAGTTATTTCCCCTTTTGTATTTGAAATTTTGAAATGTATTTTAAACTGGAACACCATAAGTGATAGAGACCTAGTATCTTTTGATTTGAGGTCCTTGGCAGGGCTTCCAAAACGGTCATATATTCCGGTCATTTGTATAATGTCCGGTAAAAGTCCGGCTGGGCAAAGCATGAAACGGTCATATACTTTTTAGTTTTCAAGGCTTTTTCGGTCATTTTTACATAATTTACGATCTTTTTGACCCAACCTTTTACCTTTAACATCAACACATTTCCGGTCATAAATGTGACATGATGATAAATTACTATCAAAACAACACCTACTTCAATACTTTCTAATTTTAATCAAGGCTAATTAGTAGTTGGACAGCTGAAATCTACCTGTTCAGGTGACAGGTGAACTATGTTCAGTATCGGACATCGTATAAATTGATCGGTTTATTCACAATTATTTTCTTACATTTCAGCGGTTTGTATCTAATTGATTTAGTCCAAAAGATTAAAATTATTAGAAATTAGTTTATCAACATGATTTGATGAAAAACTTTAAAAGGTTTTAAATAAAAAATCGTCAGAACTACGTCGTATGAACTAGAACACGTGTGCGCATGTGCACAGGTGGGAAATTTAATAATGCACCCCACATTTCTTCAAAAATGCTAAAATTATCATTGATACCTGTATCTAACGATCAATTCAAGTATTTTGTTGAAGACATAACGTGGAAAGAATTTCTTCTCTCAGTCGTGCTTTGTACACGTACACGGATTTTACGTATCCGTTTATGGTCCATGTTTTACCATTGTCAAGTCAACATCCGGTTGAAAACGAAAGTTAAGTTTTTGACATTGTCATTTTGCACAAATAAAAAGTCTAAGGCAGATATTAGCACGCTGATGTGCACACTTTGAATGATGCACTGCCAATTTAACAGTTACATCCGAACACCAAATTCATATCATATCAAAGAAAAGTTTAAAATCGTTTTTTTTTTTTTTTTTTTTTTTAATGTAATGTCAATCATTGGAATGGCCATCTGATTACCATAATTGCCTTTTGTGACCAAGTCTTAAGGGATTAAAATCGGGATCAGATATGAATGTCCGGCTGGCTCAAATATTTTTTGGAAGCCCTGGTCCTTGGTCCAAAAAAATGAAAATTAGGTCAAGATCAAAGGTCAAGGTCATATTCTAATTTTTGAATTAGGCTTATTTCCACTCATTTCCAGAAACCGTATAAGATATCGACAAATTATTTTCACTAAATTGTTAGTTGCGACATGTCGTAACTTAATAATTTTAGTTGAAAGGGTGCTTAGACAATGAATGGGAGTTTTTGCCCCTATCATATCTAAAATTATGTGTAAAGTGATATAACTTATTAACCATACGTATTAGAAACCTAGGGTTTTTTGATTTGATATCCTCAGTTTGTGACCTTCAAATTGAGGTCAAGGTCATAGGTTAATTTGACGTTCTAGATTTTGACCTTTGCTTTAAATTCATATCCATACATCATAAAGCCATATGAACTGACATTTTAGACTGATTTTAATATTTTAATATCAAAATAGATATTAACTGGTGGAAAGACCTTCAATTGTTCTCTGAACAATTGGTTTTTAATTGAGAAGAGAATTTCTTTCAATGAATAAATCACCTGTTTTTATAAATCTTAAAAAAGAGTGTCAGTTAATTTCACTGAAAAAACCAAAATTTTCCAATTAGAACCATTATTTATATTTTTCTTCTCAAAAACAAGCATAATTTCCCTCAAATTTTCTTCATAGATGATTGTGTTGAGATCATTTCTTACGGGATTATGATAAGTTATAAAATTTATAGTGAAATAAAATAATAATTGTTTTACTTTATAAATAAATTGTCAATACCAGTAATAAAATCTTCTTTTACTTTTATATCTCAGACAGATAATGTATTCCTTTTGCAAAACAGGAAACAAACAAACATTACCTTACAAGAAAACATTGTTGCTATCTGACTGTTACCAACTGTGTAACCTGGTATCCTGTTCTTAGCATCACTGATCATCTTACTTCCTTCAAATACAACATTCTCCAGGCAACCAGTAAAATTATGACGTACTGTGATACCTTCTACATTAAATGTAGGTACTCCTCCTAAGAAAATCTACAACAATAACATGATCAATTTGATGATTACCTTATTCCAATGTATTAAAAAACTCATTCTGGGATGCATTTATTATTACTTTTATAGTCATATGCAAAAATTGAGGAAAACACATTTGTAACTTTTTCTAAAATCAGATGTACACTATAGCATGCCAGCTGGAAGACTCCTCCTGTTGTGGGAGTTTTTCGCTGCATTGAAGACCCATTGGTGGTCTTCGGCTGTTGTCTGCTATACGGTCGGGTTGTTGTCTCTTTGACACATTCCCCATTACCATTCTCAATTTTATATGGGATTGGTGACTTTAATCAGTTGAATAACACATATTTATGATAAATCTATTTTTTTTTTTAATTTGGGGTGATTTCTAGATGAGGTCCTTGAATGATTCCGCCATTGACACTTATCCCATATCACAAGAATTAATATCTATCGACTTAGTTTTAATTATGATATCAAACTCATTCATTTTAGTATAAACATTGTACTCAAAGATCTGAATAAAGGGTTTTGACAGAGCGCCGCAGACTGAGCAGTTGAATCTTAAGGACAAAGTAAGATGGCTGTTATTTAAGAATTGATTGCTTGTTTTTGTAAATTTATTGGGTTGTAAAAACATTGACCTAAGTACATATTTTATATTTTCTAAAAAAGGGCGCACAGTCAACACTTTTACAACCCTATAAAATTAAAGAACCTTAGTGAGCACGCTCACATACCCCACGTTCCCACATTGTCATTGGAGAAATTAAATAAGTATAAGGAAAAAAACTTGTATAAGAAAAAATACTGAATAATAATTTCCTGTCAATATACACATCTACATAGTATGTCCTTATTATCTACAAAATTTCATGAAATTCTGTTGTGTGTTTTCAGAGGAGTTGAGATGACAAACTGTTGCAGAAGTACATTGAAGCAAATAAGTTCAAAGGGGCATAACTCCTAGAAAAAATTGAATCGTAATTTCCTGTTGATATGCACATCTACGTAGTATGTCCTTATTATCTACAAAGTTTCATGAAATTCTGTTGTGTGGTTTCAGAGGAGTTGAGATGACAAACTGTTGAAGTAGTACCTTAAAGCAAATAAGTTCAAAGAGGTGTAACTCCTAGAAAAAAATAGAATCGTGATTTCCTGTCGATATGCACATCTACATAGTATGTCCTTATTATCTGAAAAGGTTTTATGAAATTCTGTTATGTAGTTTCAAAGGAGTTGCGATGACAAACTGTTGAAGTAGTAACTTAAAGCAAATAAGTTCAAAGAGGTGTAACTCCTAGAAAAAAAATTGAATCGTGATTTCCTGTCGATATGCACATCTACATAGTATGTCCTTATTATCTGAAAAGGTTTCATGAAATTCTGTTGTGTGGTTTCAGAGGAGTTGCGATGACAAACTGTTGCAGTAGTACATTAAAGTAAATAAGTTCAAAGGGGCGTAACTCCTAGAAAAAAAATTGAATCGCAATTTCCCGTCGATATGCACAACTACATAGTATGTCCTTATTATCTGAAAAGGTTTCGTGAAATTCTGTTGTGTGGTTTCAGAGGAGTTGCGATGACAAACTGTTGCAGTAGTACATTAAAGTAAATAAGTTCAAAGGGGCGTAACTCCTAGAAAAAAAATTGAATCGCAATTTCCCGTCAATATGCACAACTACATAGTATGTCCTTATTATCTGAAAAGGTTTCGTGAAATTCTGTTGTGTGGTTTGAGAGGAGTTGCGATGACAAGAAACAGGACTGACGGACGGACTGACGGACGGAGGGGTCAAAAACATTATACCCTCCGCAACTTCGTTGCGTGGGGTATAATTACTAATAGAAGTATTCAATACGTAAGTAATTACAATTTTTTGGTGGGATCATGAAAACATGATTTCTTTCAGGTTTTTCTTTTATCTACCTGTTCATTTGATTCTGGAGGCTTGTGTCATCATGAATGTTAATTTTCATTTTGAAATGAAGATTAATTCTAGAATGATGCGAGATTGATATTATTTAATCAACATAACATGGTATAATGAAATATACATGTAATGTAATGATATATGAATCAAATTTCATCTTTAATGAAAACATAAGAAAACTACTATGCAAACTTTTTTATGTTTTTTGCTTACTGTTCTGTCTAAATTTAATCTGTAGAAAAGACCATTTGTCTTAAAATATGATTCCAGCCTATCAACAACCAGACGAACATCTGTACGATTTCTCCATATAATCACATCGTGCCATTGGCTGTCGTCAAGGAGATTACCACCAGTCTGATTAGTGGCGCCAGGGTTATTTGCTGTAGATCCTTCAAAAGAAAATATCAAAAAAATACAACATCAAGATGTATCTAAACCAATTATTTTTTGTTTTCAAATTATATGACTTTTATTTTATACATAAAAATACATCATTGAAGATGATTAAGCTTACTTGTTAAAACATATGTCTGTAAAATACTAATAGATTTTTTTCTAATAGAACACATTTATTAGTTGTCATTTGTAGCTGTATATCATACTTCTTTTTTTGTTATCGTTTGTTTATTGTTTTGTACATAAATCAGGTCGTAAGTCTTCTTGTTTGAATTGTTTAACATTTGTTATTTCAGTGACCTGGCCTTTTAAAGCTTGCTATACAGTATGCTTTTTGCTAATTGTAGAAAGCCCTACAGTGACCTGTAGTAGCCGATTTCTATGTCATTTTGTCTCTGGAGGAGAGTTGTCTTATCAGCATTTTTTATACCAGTAGTTATCATACAAACCTAAATCAATATGCAGGACTAGTCTTCCCTGTACAAGCTCTAATGACAGATAATCTCGCTGGTTACCAGAGGCATAAAACAGGACACCATTCTGCTCTTTGGTTTTAAATCTTAATTTGATATTATTAGAAGGCATGGGACCAGTGTTACCAACTGATAAATCATAGCTAATACTGGACTTCCCATCGAAGGTTGCTACTTCAGAGGCTAAAATAAAATTAATTAATCATGTATTGATGTCAATATACACTGCAAGATAAAAAAACACATACTGTTCAGAATTAAAGAGAAAAATTATTTAATTTCATATAATTGCTTATTCTAAGGTCTTCTATCAATCTAGAACTGATATCAACAAACTCAATATTTCACAATGTTGCATCATAAAAAAATGTGGGGTTTGTCTAATTTATGCAGAGTCTATACCAAAGACTGGAAATGAATTAATATTTTGTTTTAACAGCCATGAAAGCTATTATCCTAATGCTAGCAAGTTAAATGTTAAGTTGGTTTGCTTGCTTTGTTTGTATTAATGTATATCATATTTTTATTTTATTGGAAATTATCAAATAATCAAATTTACCAATATACAGGTTAAACTCCATTAATATTTTGTTTGCAGATGTCAATCTTAATTACAATGAATGATCAAACTTTAATACAAACAAAGCAAAACCAAACCTTTAACTTGCTAGCATTAGGATAACAGCTGTAAAAAAGCTTCTGTCCAAGTTTTGTAAAATTCCATGATTATTTGACAAATATATGGATGTCTCATTAACAATAGACTGAACTCAAATGTTGATGGCTATGTCATGCTTTTGTTACAGTTCAAAGAATCAAGTCCAGTTTCTTACAGCCGATTGCATTGTGTGTGTAGGTAAAGGTAAACTCTTCAATAAGCTTGCTTATTAGCTGAACCGTGAAGTAATTATTAGGTTAGGTAAACTACCCTCCTTTAAGAGTAGACTAGTCCGACAACTAACCAATCTGTCTTCCTGTAGAACTAAGCTACTTTGAAAGGAGGGTAGTATACCTTTCCTAATAATGACTTCACAGTTCAGCTATCAAGCAAGCTAACCAAAGAAGTTTCTTTACCTACACATGTAATGCAATCGGCTGTAACATTTTGCTATATGAACACTTACTGTATTTACAACCAAAGAGTTCCAATCTCATTGAAATTACGCCAACCCATCTCTGTGGGTGGATCATTATATATCTAGCAACCACTGGATATTTCAGGTAGTTCTTAGAAATCATGTCAGAGTTAGTATTCCCACCAAACATCTAAAAATTACAGAACATCACTTTTAAAATAAAATTTAATGACAATCTAATTTATCTAGTGATTAATAATAATGTAGTTTTACATAATAATGTACTGCAAATGCAGAAATTATTGCAATATTTTTATTTTTGTGAAAAATGCGACAGGATTGGATAATAGCAATAATTTAAACTTGCAAAAAAAGAATTTTCTCAATATCACAAAAAAATAAATTGTAATTTAGTCTTATTACATGAAAAATTCGCAATAATAAATGCATGCAATAATTTCTGAACTTACAGTACATGGAACTGACTCAATGCGATTGTTACAGAATTTGATACATTTACCATAGGCCTAACATTGTGTGTTTTCAACCGTATAAAAATTACCAAAAAAAGTTTTATATTTTCATGTGACCTTATCATTAGATTGGAAGCACATGCACAGGATTGCTGTCATCCAATCAAAAGTAATATTTTTTATCATATGAAACATACATGTAAAGAAACTTCAGAACTTTTATACATTCTTCTAAAGCTGTAGAGAATACAATGTAACTTTTACAAACCTGTCTAATTCCATATTCATTAGTATACTCCCGCCATGTTGTTTTGTCACTGGAGAATGCGATATAAAATTCTGTCACAAATTCCCCTGACCCTTGTCGACCTTGTGTCCATATATCAGTTAAGATGTATTCTCCTCCAAGATCTATTCCTAGGTATTGATTTGTATCTAAAATACTTGCAGTCCATGCACCTGAGAAAAGACAAAGTTGCTTTCAAATAATTTCAAACATCTTTTCAAAAACAACCATGACAACAACAATAATAAATTTTAAAGGATTTTCATATTAAGATCTAAAAATTTTTGCAGTTTTCAAAGTTTAACATGTTTTAAAGCAGTCTGTAATTCAGTGGTGAGAGTGGTTTGTCCCTGAATATCATATCACGTAATATCTTATATTGTTTTGTACAAGCATGACAAATCATGCTGTCAGTTATTTCAATTGTCATTTGGTCTCTGATGGAGAGTTGTCTCATTAGCAATCATACCATGTATCTTCTAATTTATCAATAATCTAGACTCATATTTACTTTCTTCTTTAGAAATCTTTGAGATAAATATACATGTATATATTTCAAACATCAAAATCACTATCCACAAAAAGGGCTAAACACTCGCAAAATTTTATAATTTTCACAAAGTTCTAGAATAAACTCCAGCATCAAGTTTCATTAAGAAATCATTCTAAGAAAAACTGCGGATTATTCTCAAAATCTAAACACTGTCACATAGTAATGTACGTTAATTCTGTCATTTGTCTGTTATTTGAAATAAGGTGTCATCAACTTGAACCAAAGAATTTCATTTTTCTACAATGGTAATAAAATGCTTTGCTGAGCACAGCCTGATACGACCGCAGAGATAGAAACCCTTAACAGTTGGGGCAAATTTGGACACAAATAAATTGAATACTCAAGCTTGATATTGTCTGAATGTTTATTGTGATCAAATTTTTGACATAAAATAAATGTGGTCAAAGATCTTATATATCCATTGCGCAGTACTGTATACAGTATATGTTTTGCTCATTCTAGAAGGCTGTATGGGGACCTATATTGAGTAAATCAAATTCATAATGACTTTTTTGGATGTTTGTCTCATAGGCAATCATACCACATCTCCTTTATTATATGATATAAAACTACATATTATACCTGTAGAATCCTCTAATCTGGCTTTATACGGCTGTCTGACATCACTGCTGGAAGACGATGCCCAGAAATTACTGTTTGGTATTCTATTACCTCCCCGACTACTTACACCAAGGGCTGTACCTTGTAAACAATCACTGTCTTGATATCGTGTTCCTAGATATAGAAAAAAATTATACATGTAGAGCGTTCATAAAATTGTCTTTTCTTTATTGGAAAAAAAAGCTATTGAAAGTCACAAGATGTTACAAAGTACACCTTAAAGTTACATGTAGTATGAAAAGTTTGGTACATTTTCCAGACAGTTCCATTTAATAGTTCCAAAAGACTGCTATATAAACCTGCCTTTTTTAAGATGCACAGTAATATTCAGGTTTTTTTTTTGTTTTACTGTACAATTATTTTTTGTATGGGTTTTTATGTTCAATGAAAGGCTCATTACCATTTCTTTACTACGATTATCAAACTACATACATCAGCCAATGTACATAAAAACTTTTTCTGGCCCAGCTCATATATATAGCTCTTAATCCCATTCTGGCCAAATTAGTGGTTGTCATTAGGGTATAACTTTTATCTGGGATTGTCCAATACTTTTGTTAGCATGACATGTGAAAATCAACTTATTTTAGTCTGAAAACGGGAAATGAAGTCTGAGGCGGCAACACACATGACACATGAAATTACAAGCGCTAAAATCACAATAATAAGCAGGATACAGGATTAATACAAAACTACATGTATAAGAGGGATTCTGGATTCATGTTGAACCGGCCCCAATTAAAAAATACTTATAAATTTAAAATTAAAGATAATTGTAAATCATGTAAATTGTAATTAATAAATCTTTATAAATTTTATAATAATCAGGGTTGACAAAGTATTACCCGCCCTGGAAAACCCAGGTGGGAAAACACGATTTTCCTGGGCTGGGCAATACTCCCTGAAATGGGTATTACTGGGCAATACTAGGCAATTGAATATGATTTTTTAAGCTTATTTCAACACAAAAGAGTACAGACTTGTGGTAGTTTCATAGTGTTATAGCTAAATATTATACATTTTATACAGATGACCATTGAGTCATTGCTAGAAGATTGAAAATTCAATTTCATTCTCTTCTCCACTAATTCTATGTCTACTAGGCAGAATACAAGATTTGCACACTTTGGGATACCTTACCTTATTAATTTTTTAGCATTGTTTCAATAATTCAAACTTTGCAAAAAAAAAATTTTATTGCAGTGTGGTAAATTCAAATAGAAATAAAATCATATTGCTAATTAAACACCATACAGTGTCATTTCATTAACACTTAAAATGAAAAGGCTGATTGTTGTTATATAAACATATATCTGTGTTCTAATCTGAATAATCAGCTATCTGATTGTGAATAAACATGCATTTGCTGCCATAAATCAGTAATTTTAAAGATGATTTAGTACTTACTTAATAAGTGATTTTATTTTAATCAATCTATCCAAAACTCTACATCGAAGATATGGGCTGAGGAATCATTTTTGAAATTTATGCAATATTGGTTTTATCTAATGGAAGTGTTGAATTTGTTTTAACATTAACTATAGAATAGAGTAAGTGGTTTAGCGGATAACTTAAAGCCAAAAGTTTAATGACCAGCACAAAAAAATACTATAATGCTATTTTGCACAAATTATTGGGCAAATTAAATTCTCATATTTGACAATCAGCACTGCCATCATTAGGGAATTGTAATGGTAATGCAGTGGCGGATCCAGAAATTTTCATAAGAGGGGGCCCGCTCCAGTCACGCTTCAATGATTTCCTAGTAATTGTATTGTAACTGTATGTAAAAAATTGTTTGTATCTATGTATCTATGCAAATCAATATTCTTTTACCTTATTCATATTTATACTCTGTATGCCCCTTGTGGGCCCTTAATTGGAAATAAAATATGTTCTGTTCTGTTCTATATAAGCAACTTAGAATTGAAGAGTTTTTTCCAGTGACGGATGAACTCGAAAGTGGTCTATTATTTTATCATGGCTGGGTCAGATCAACTTGGGGACATATTGACTTTTGAGTGGATCAGTTTGGGCCATTTGCCCTAGGATCAGGTTTGTGCCATCCCATCATAACAGGCTAAAATCTTGGGTAAGATAATTACAGAAATGCAAATAACCTGTCCGCAGTGGGTATAAAAGCCAAAAATAAAGAAATTAAATACTATTTCAGTGAGCAAACAATAGATTTATTTATTATAATAGTCATTGACTCTCAAATCAAGTCACTTCCGTAAACTTTTCTATTATGAAAACAACCGCCATGTTATGGATCTCACACCTGTAATTTCTACCTGGAACAGGTAGTAAGTGTTTATATATTTTGCAAATAAACTTCGAAAAAAGTGTAACTTACTGTCTCTTTCACTGTATTGGGCATAAGAGACATGGAACACTATAAATAGTATTAATTTGCTTCTCCACATCGCCATATTCCTACTTATGCATTTCAAAACAGTTGCTTCCCTTAATCATCAGTCACGTGACCAATTTCTCAGGTAAAAAGACAGGTATGATTATTTCCCTTTGAACATAACAGCGTGATGACTGTTTAAATTATATCTAACATATGACAGTATATATTTTGGTTATTTAAACTTGATTAAAATAATATGTACTTGGGAACAGGACAATTTTTATTTAACCCTCCCCCTTTTTTTTCTAAAATCCGTGTTTTTCCCCAAACTAGATTTGAATTATTTTCGTGGTTTTCTGTATCAAACGAACATAAATATACAGCAAATAAAAGTGTAATTTCTATTTACTATCTTTTCCAAGTTTACCATCCACACTGACAGCGATCACTGATATATATATAATATAAGGATCAGTTATTTGTTCGTATGATACAGAAAAAACACGAAAATAATTGAAATTAATAGTTCATTCTTTTTTAAATAACGGATTTAGTAAAAAGGGAAAAGGCTTTAAACAAATTGTCCACAAGTACCATGATTTAAAAATGATCTATATAAAAGTTATATTACATTTGGGAATAGACTGAAGTATCAAAAAATTAACCAGAAAAAGGCCGGGGCGCTTAATTGCTACTTATATTTTTTCTATAAAATTAGAACTGCAGGATTTAAACAAAGACAGCCAAGTTGTAAATTATTAATAAGCGCTCACTCTTTAGAAATTGAGAGATTTAAAAAAAAAAAAAAAACATATAGATAGATTAACTGCGGCATCTTTTTTAAATATAGCTCACTTGGTAAAGTTGAGGATGAGCTTCATTTTTTATTAGAATGTCCCACAAGCACTTGTCTCAGGAAAAAAGTATTCCTATCAACCTATATAACATGAGGATTTTTTTTCTGAGACCAGACTTAGTGCCTATGGAATGTCCACTCTATGATGTCAAAAGAGAAGATTTTTAAGTTTTCAAAACATTTCCAACATTTGTAATTATTTTCAAAACTTAAACAAATCTTCCAAATTTGTATGGTTCTTGACACAAGAAAATGTATCTTTTATGGGTAAAATGGACTGTTATATTTCTTATTGTTTTTAAGATAATAAGCAATATCATTAAAAAAATTTAAAATAATTATTTAAGGGCAATAAATCCTATAAGGAACCGACTGGGGACTTCAACAAATGACTACTATAGGTAGATCTTGTCTTGCTGGTTATCTTTATGTAACTTTCATAATTTCAGTAGGGAAACTACGCAACAAATGACTCGAACTCGTCATTGAAGGGCACTTACTCCATAAGAAAACATCTGACCGTTTAGAACAAATAAACAACAACTGAAATAGGTATAGGCCCAGTAGAGGCCATTTGACGTCCCCATCATGACCGGTGTGTCTCTTTACTTGTACACCCCGCAGCCAAACATGGGCTCTACTTTGGAAATGGGTAGGGATGCCGATCGGAAGAAGAACTAAGTGACAATGTGCATATTTCTATTCTTCCCCATTGTGAGGATGTCTGTCGGACGGACGACAAGAGATGAGAACAGCTCAAATTGAATCTTTGAGTCAGATATCAGAATGCCAGACAAGAACATGTCTTGACCAAATGAAAAATCGATGTTTTTACCGTCTTAAAAAGTATAATATGTAAAAATTGAGAGCAAATAAATATGAAACTTCGGCGTCATTTTTCTGGTGAATAGTGTGAGTATTTTTAAAAGGCTCACTGGAGTCTCTAGTTTTAATACTCTTTGAATATTCATTTGACAAGAGTTTATGTTGGATCTTGATCACACCATATACAAGTAGCACCACCTGATTAGCTCTAGTCCTCGATTAGTTGTGATTATTTTTAAGATCTCGTTTGTAAATGTACTAAGGGACGACATCAAAAGATCGATGTAGGATAACAAAACTTAAATCAAATAGTTTGGAGGTGGGGGAGGGGGGGTAAAATTCTGCAAGTTTTGTATATCTAAATTCGATTTTTACATATATCCCTATTTGTAAATCAATTTTTCCCAAATTAAGTTAAGAGGGGGGTGGGGGTCAGTAGAAAAACTATGTGAATTAAGTTTTTTTATCCTACATTGAACTTTTGATGTCGTCCCTAAGATACATGATATTTTTTTTCGTGAAAGACAAAGTAAAACTATCCGATCGGGTTTTATTAACCAATTGTGAGGTTTAGTTTTCAGAGTGTCATTTAAACAAAAGATATACAGGTTTTATTTCAGGATGTTCGGTAACCAAAATATGTATATTTGTATTTTTATTTTATTCGGAGAATTACATTTCAATGAACATGTGTACACTGGATAAACATATGTTAGTTATACAAATGAGGAATTAAAAAAAAAGATCAAAGAGAAAGTACAACACTCCGCTTATCAAATCCGGATTGTTTACATTTTCTTTTTTTCCCCTTTTTTTCCAAATTTATAATTAGCTATGAGATATTTTAATGTGACTGTTTAGGGTGGAGTAATTATACTTAGTGAATTCGCACAAGATATATAGCAATATCTTTTAGTGTTTCGATGATTTGATGAGAAAAACTGACAGTCATAAATAGACAATTTGTAGAAATGAATTTCTGCCAGACATTATCTTTCCACCGGTTTAATTGAATATATAATTTTTTTTTTTGCACCAGAAAAGAAGATAGCTATATAGACTATTGCATCAAAAAATTGTTGAACATTTTTGTTTACAATTGGAGGTTTGAATGACTGGTTACTAAAGTAAACAAGAATGAGTAGAGAAATTTTAAAGCTCATTTTTAGCTCACCTGGCCCAAAGGACCAAGTGAGATTTTTTCATCACTTGGTATCCGTCGCCTGTCGTCCGTCGTCGTTAACTTTTACAAACATCTTCTACTCTGAAACTACTGGGCCAAATTTTACCGAACTTGGCCACAATCATCTTTTGGGTATCTAGTTTTAAAGATGTGTCCGGTGACCCGGCCAACCAACCAAGATGACCACCATCACTAAAAATAGAACATAGGAGTAAAATGTAGATTTTGGCTTATATCTCTGAAACCAAAGCATTTAGAGCAAATCTGACATGGGGTAAGATTGTTTATCAGGTCAAGATATGTCTGCTCTGACATTTTCAGATGAATCGGACAACCCGTTATCAGATTGCTGCCCCTGAATTTGTAATTTTAAAGAAATTTTGCCGTTTTTGGTTATTATATTGAATATTATTATAGATAGAGATAAACTGTAAACAGCAATAATGTTCAGCAAAAAAGGATCTACAAATAAGTCAACATGACTAAAATGGTCAATTGATCCCTTAAGGAGTTATTGCCCTTTATAGTCAATTATTTACAATTTTTCGTAAATTTTTATGATTTTTTACAAAAATCTTCTCTGAAACTACTTAGACAAATTTAACCAAACTTGTCAACAATCATCATTAGAGTATCTAGTTTAAAAATTGTGTCCGATGACCCTGCTGACAAACCAAGATGGCCAACATGGCTAAAATAGTACATAGGGTAAAATACCGTTTTTGGCTCATATCGCTGAAACCAAAGTATTTAGAACAAATCTGACAGAATACAATTGCTCATTAGGTCAAGATCTAAATGCCCTGAAATTTCCAGACCATTTAGACAACCCGTTTTTTGGTTGCTGTCCTTGAATGTATAATTTTAAGAAAATTGTGCAGCTTTTGGCTATTATCTTGAATATTATTATAGATAGAGATAAACTGTAAACAGTATTAAATAATGTACAGAAAAGTAAGACCTAAAATAAGTTAGCATGACCAAAATGGTCAATTGACCTCTTAAGAAGTTATTGCCCTTTATAGTATTTTTTTTTTAATTTTCATAAATTTTGTAAATTTTTACAAAATATTTTCCACTGTAACTACTGGGCCAAGTTCATTATAATCCTAAGCAGCAAGAATGTTTAGTAGAGTAAGATTTACAAACACATTACCTTCACCAAAACACAATTTTGTCATGAATCCATCTGTGCCCTTTGTTAGATATGCAAATAGACCAAGGTGAGCGACACAGGCTCTTTAGAGCCTCTAGTTTTCTAGAGGAACTGTACGGTATTTTGAGAAACCATATACAGAAATCACTCATAGCGGCCTATCATTATTATATATTGTATAATAAGATAACCTAATAATGTTCTCGCAAAAATTTGCCATGATTCCATTGTACTATTTCTTCCATTTTGTTTTTGAAATTGTAACATGCTAAATGGGGTAGTAGTAAAACCCATTGATGTCCAAAGAGTTATACAAAAGATGACAGGTTGGTTTAATGGATTTCCAAAGTAAGACTGAAATTATATTGTCTTATGGTTTACTAAGATCACATAACAACATTTATTTTATTAGAGCTTTTTTGTCAAAAAGTGCTTCAAAGCTGGCTTCTAATTTAATTGATATTTCACAATATTTGGTGTGTCGCGTGTATTTACAGTTTTGGTTATTATTATAATCTGAATCAATGCTTATGTGGCCAGAACTAGTTATCCATAACGGAAAGCCAAATATACATTCCCGATCACAGGGAAGATTGAGTCGTCAAAAGGAAATATATATGACATGCTTACTACACGGGTAAGGAATTAATGAATTAACTAAGTGGTCATTTGGAATCAAATTAGTCCTTATACAAAATATTTCGGCCTTACACAAATGTACTACACAATCACTTGATGCAAATGTTAGAAACTTAAAATCTTTGCCATTGTCTGTACCATATGTCAGCATCATTTGGTAAAAAAAACCAATACAATTTTTTTAACAATTTTAAAATAAAGAGATATCGTATCATTGCCAATGAAACAGCTATATGTACCCAACAATTTTTCTTATATCTTAGGAGATTTATTCAATGATTTTTGCTATCAATATTTGTTTAATACTGTTTTTATTTCATGTAAATGACATATAAATTCAGTTTTTATTATTTTATGTAACAAATGTAATTCAATTTTGAATACATTTCTTTTTATTTACTATCATTTTCATTTTAGGCATTAACATTAATGCATCGACAGTTTAAGTTTAAAATCTAGGATTTAAGAGTAATGACTAACATAATTATTTAAGCAATAGACTTACTACATAGGCCTTCACTTATTGTCTAGGATTAAGATTAATCATTATGCATAATTTCGCTTATTGCCGCTAACACCTATAAAACATAATATCGATTTTTGACATTTCAAAATATACAGATTCGAACATTTTGACTGAATGTGTTTGGTTTTTTTATGGTGATTGATGCATGCAAGGCGCTAGACGCTTATACTGCTTATTCTAGAGGTGGCTTGCATCAGATATGGATACTAAAAAAATCCATTGATCTTTTAGAGTACATACAATCTAACTCTCTTTCATCTTACAATAGTATGAAAACATTAAACTTTTCTACACTTTACACAAGTATTCCACATTCCAAACTAAAAGACAAATTGAAAAAGTTGGTATCATAAAAAAGAATGGCCAACGCAGAGGACGTGTTTTTCAACAGACTGTCGACATTCCAATGGGAACCAATTGTGCACCTCTTATTGCCGACTTGTTTCTTTATTATTATGAGGATGACTTCATACAGAAACTTCTTACTAGGAAGAAAGATAAGATGTTAGCAATACCCTTTAACTTACTTTTCGCTATATAGATGATGTTCTCTCACTAAATAATTCAAAGATTTGTGACTACTAGTATGTTGAACGCATTTATCCAATCGAACTAGAGATAAAGGATACAATAGATACAGTTAAGTCGGCCTCATATCTTGACTTACATTAAGAAATTGACAATGAGGGTCGGTTGAAAACAATTCTAAGTAGCAACATTCCAGCAGCAACTGCATATATCTCCCAATTGATACGATATTCCCGTGCTTGTATTTCCTATCATGATTTTCTTGATAGAATATTGCTGCTCACAAGGAACTATTAAACCAAGAGTTCCAAATGGGGAAGTTGAAATCATCCCTTCTTAAATTTTACGGGCGCCCACACGAGTTGGTTGACTGATTTGGATGAAATCGGATATGTTCCTTACGTCGTAACGACAATCTTCTTCCTTTTCATGAATTCGACCTACCGAATTAGACTATTTACCGGATTTGTTATCACATGAGCAACACGACGGGTGCCACATGTGGAGCAGGATCTGCTTACCCTTCCGGAGCACCTGGGATCACCCCAGTTTTTGGTGGGGTTTGTGTTGCTTATTCTTTAGTTTTATATGTTGTGTCACGTGTACTATTGTTTGTCTGTGTGTCTTTTTCGTTTTTAGCCATGGCGTTGTCAGTTTATTTTCGATTTATGAGTTTGACTGTCCCTCTGGTATCTTTCGTCCTTCTTTAATCCTTTCAACTTGTATCTATGTACCATATCTTGCTCCTTCTTTTAGAGTTCCCGTGTATTCAGGTTTCTAAAACTTTGATTTGCATGCTCTAAATGAGGTTATACGATTTAAACATCGGCAAATTACTGCCTCTATATAGTAGGTATAAGATGCATCAACTAACTCTCTAGAGATGTTGAAATGTATATGATGCCAATTTCGGTTATGATACAGTTTAGTTTTGTCATAGTTGTTCACAACTCAAAGCTAAATAATATCGCACATATTTATTAACTTTTAACAGATCTTTCAATATGAACAAAAGCAAATATCCTTTTGAAATGTCTGTCGGTAATTTGGTCAAAAGAATTAATTGCAACAATTGTAAAGTTTTAATTATAAAAAAGTAAAAAAAAAAAACAAAAATACCAAACTCCAGGGATAATTCAAAACGGAAAGTCCCATAAAAGCTCATATACACCAAAAGAATGGAAAACAACTCTAATATTACAGACTTGGTACAGGCATTTCCTTATGTAGCAAATGGCAATCTAAACCTGGTTTTATATCTAGCAAAACCTCTTACTTATATGACAGCCGCACTAAAGTGCGCAGACTATATCATCCTTCTCAGTTAAACACATAACTGCTTGGGATGTCATATATTGTCATGTGCCATAGCTTGCTCCTTCTTTAAAAGTTCATGCAATTCCCGTATATTCACTGGGGTAAAGCTGATGACCGTAACTGCATTCACGGTCATCCCAAGATGTCGGATGAAAAAATAGGTCAGTATCTGTATTGTCTGTTACAGTGTTTCTATATCATTTTCTTTACAAAGGAGACATTAATACGATGCAAATTTATAAAAGATTCACACGGAAATCACAAATTACTTCCGAGGATGTGCATGAAACAGGAAATTCGATTTAAAAAAATCGCTAAGATGACCGTAAATCACAATCGAGATGACCGTAACAGAATTAGCAATTCATAACAAGGGTGACCGTAATTGGTTAAAAGATGACCGTAATTTGTAAAGGATGACTGTAATTTCTAAATTAAAGGATGATCGTCAATTCTAAGAAATATCCGTATTTGTATAACTACCTTTTGTGTATCAAATGATTAATGGTGTTGATATATAAAACGTATTTATATGAGAGGATTATCCTATAGGTAGGAGAAAATAAGACGTGCTTTAAATACGTAGTTCACCATATATATCTTTTTTTTACGGTAGAGGGTATATATCTTTTTTTAAAATGAACATACAACAAGACATGCACATGAAAAAGTGGGAAAAACATGCATCAAAAGCGCGTTAAATGACACCTTACAAGTATAATAAAAAAAAATTGTGCTGCATAGCCTTCAACTTAAAGCCAAAAGATTTTTTTAATTTCTGGAATTCCTTGTAATGACATATAATAAATGCACTTTTTTTAAAATGCCAATTGATGTACAACAATTGATATTATATCATCTTTGTTTTTTCTTCTATTTTGTCTTGCAAGTAAAATAACGGAACCTGTTTTTAAAATACTACGATCAAACTAGTGAAGGCGAGCTCCAGCAAAATAGATCCTTAAAATAGTCTTGTGCGTATAGCGTATCACAAGGGGCAGGGGCGGATTAGTTTCAAAAAAGGGGGGTCCCAACCCAGGATAAAGGGGGTTCAAACTATACGTCCCCATTCAAATGCACTGATTGGTAAATAAAAAGGGGGTTCCAACCCCCGGACCCCCCCCCCCCTTGGATCCACTACTGAGGGGAACCTTGTCAATTTGTATATACAGCAATATTATTCATATATAAAGACAAACTAATATTTTAATCTGCTTCCTCTGTAACCATATACACAGGCTCGATTACCGGATATTCATATGTTTGATTAATGTTTTTATGCTCCATTTATGGGAATTATGTTTTCTGGTCTGTGCATACGTTCGTTTGTTCGTCCGTTCGTTTGTTCGTCCGTTCGTCTGCTCGTTCGTCCGTCTGTCCCACCTCAGGTTAAAGTTTTTGGTCGAGGAGGTTTTTGATGACGTTGAAGTCCAATCAACTTGAAACTTAGTACACATGTTTTCTATGATATGATCTTTATAATCATAATGCCAAATTACAGTTTTTTTCCCCATTTTAACGGTCCACTGAACATAGAAAATTATAGTGTAGATGAGGCATGTACTAGAGACACATTCTTGTTTCTTCAACTTTTCGTCGTATCTCTGTCAATTTGTATTAAAATTTTAAAGTCGTTATCAATAAATATTTCATTGTTTACGAGAAATTTGCAATTTACTATAATTGTCATGAACTCAAAATACGGCAAATAGTTAAAAATAAATGACGAAACATGTTTATATCCGCTAACTGAGCCCCTATTGAGACAAACACAACAAAACGCTATGAATACAAATACGGATATTCTTAGAATTGAGGGTCATCATTTAAAAGTTACGATCATTCTTTACAAATTACGGTCATCTTTTACAAGTTACGGTCATCTGTTTACCAATCACGGTCATCCTTGTTTTATGTTACGGTCATCTTGAAAATATTTTGATAAAGATTTACGGACATCTTAGCGATTTTTTCAGATTGAATTTCCCGTTTCCTGAACATTTTTCGGTAGTAATTTGTGATTTCTGTGTGAATCTTTTATACATTTTCATCGTATCAATGTATACTTTGCAAAGAAAATGATATAGAAACACTGTAACAGACAATACAGATACTGACCTAATTTTTCATCCGACATCTTGGGATGACCGTAAATGCAGTTACGGTCATCAGCTTTACCCCAGTGTATATTAAGGTTTTATAAAACTTTGATTTGCATGCTCTCAATGAGTTTATACGATTTAAACATCGTTAAACTACTGCCTATAAATAGTAGGTATAAGATGCATCATATCATCTTGAGAGTTATTTATAATATAAATTATAGATACTGGATGCTAGCATTATATATCATTTGCCCAGGGTGGATTTGTCACTTATTTAGACGGTTGTTTACAGAACTTTATTTGATTCATACAAAAATAAGAAGATGAGTAATGATGCCAATAATACCACTTTCCACCAAAGTTCAAATTAAGGTGGATGTAAGCAATCAAAGGCAACCATACGACCTTCAACAATGAGAAACACCCTTACAACTTTCCACCAAAGTTCAAATGAAGGTGGATGTAAGTAATCAAAGGCAACCATACGACCTTCAACAATGAGAAACACCCTTACCGTGGCTGTCTTATAAGAAATATAACGATGATCGAGCGACAGAACCAGCTGGGCAGAACCAAATAAATTAAACATATACACACTCATAATCCATAATGGTAAGCCGAATCATAATAGTGGTATTTAAGGGAAGACTTCTTTAAGCAGACGAACATGAAAACGGTCAGCGAACCTTCATCTATAAGGGAACGCATATCTGATTCAGGATGTACAATGCCATTTCATCACACATTGATGACACTCATTTATAAACAATAACATACCTGTAAGTACATTTTATTTATTTAAATATGAAGTGAATACACGTACTAATAACTTCCCAACTTCTCCTTCTTTCGACATTTACAGTATAATTTCCAATTTGTTCACATGACAGTATATTCTATCAATTGACAATTGTTTTTGTCATTTTCAACAAGTTTGTTCATTTTGTCTAGCAATTTTTATTTATCTCTTTTCAATTATTTTGAAGTCTGAACTCATCTTGTTGCTTTGATTTGCTTTCGATTTAGACAATCTACTACTAGTTTTCAAATAAGCTTTGGCAATCATATTTCCTGTGACGTTGTGTTATCGTATGAAGACACGCTATAAGGCGGTGGTGCTCCAAAACCTGGATTTGAATTGCCATTGTGTTGTATTATGTTTTCTGATGGATCACTTCTGGTCGATGATACTTCTGTATCATATCCTGATTCGGCAGGGTTGTTGATAGTATCATTTGAATTCGTCAAATGTCTGTCTCTTACCGCAATGCTATAAGGAGGTGGTGTCACAACTGCAGAACAAAACCAAATGGCATTAGTTATGAACAGTAACTTGACAGTAGCTAAACGACATTTTTATGTAAACTAGCAGTCTTCAATATAAGTTTTCAACAATACATAGCTTTTTATACAGTTTATGAAGCCAAAAACACAGGTTTGAATAGAAACAACAATACCAAGATCAATATCAGATATGCAAATCTTTAAAAAGTAGCAAAACATTAAAATTTGACATGCGTTAACCTCTTGAGTTGATAACGACATATAATTTAGGACGTCACTGCGTCTTGTAGTTTCCCCTTTCTATAGTTTTTAATCGTAAAAGATTGATTGATCAGAGATGAACTGCTTCATGGAGAATGCACAAATTATCAAATCAATATGTAACCATTTTAATATCGCTTTTAGACTTGATGTATAAATAAAAGAAGTTATACACATCCATGTGTCTCAAATACCGCTACACGTTATATCGGGATATGTCGCCAATAATACAAACAACAAATTGTTAAACTTATTAGATACAATAACAAATGTTAATGTTAATTGCAAGTAAGAAATGATACAACATGCAAGAGACTACGAATGTATGAATGGAGGTGTTGATTTTTACGCTCCTAAGATAAGTCTTCTTATTTGATAATGAAATGGATAATTTTGGAAATTAGAACTTTCAAGTGTTTGATTGATATGTTGGGACCTTTCGCCCGTTATTAATATGGTAAAGACGCTGATTCTTTTGGTAATTTATTTATTTTTTTGAAATCCAGTATCAACAATAAGTAGAATCCCGAGAGACATTGTTATTTATTAGTTTATCACCTGTACCCTGGGGTGTATTGTATTCGAAGTGAACAGTAATTAGAAGTACGATTCATATATTGAGGCTCTATACGAGTGGGTTAAAATATGGAGACAAGCCAAACGGACACATCTACAGTATTAACGGAAAGTAGGGATGTTCTTTACGGAGATCCTAGCCAGGACATAACATTACAAAACGTCTATCAACTGCTAATAAACATGAATGGCAGACTTACTTCCATTGAAACGGGAATGACACAAGTCACCCAAATGAACAGAACATTAACAACCTTAGCTAAAAATTTTAGTGAGTTAAAAACGAAAGTTAACGAAGTTGAATCAAAAGTTCAAAAAATAAATGTAAGGTGCGAAAAAAGTGAGTCCGAAATATCACAAATTAAAACACAACATGGAAATCTAGATAAACAAGTAAAGAATTTACATGTTAACAATAAAGAAGTGAATAATAATTTGCAGAGTATAAGTGATTTTATGGACGACTTTAAAGTAAAACATGACAACACTGTAAAAGATGTAAAACAAATAAGATCTTCTGTTAGTAGAGTAGCTAACGACTTAGACGACCGAACAACCGAATTGAGGTCAGAAATTAAATCAGCTTTAAGTGGTGCGCGAGAGGAACATGAAGAACTTCGCAACAAAGTAATCGATTTACAATGCAGATCGATGAAAAATAACTTGGTATTCACAGGAATACAAGAGACGGAGCACGAAAATACAGAGCAAGTAGTGAAAGACTTTATACGCAAGGAATTGCATATTTCAGATTGGATAGAACTGGGAAATGTTCATCGCTTCGGCAGTGGAGCTCGCGCAGGAAAAAGAGGCCGCCCGCGACCAATCGTAGCCAGATTTATCTTCTATAAAGATCTTGCAAGGGTACTATCTAACACCTACCGCCTGAAAGGTAAACCGTTCGGAGTCAACCAACAATTCCCGGACGAAATTGAGCAGGCTAGAAAGAGTCTTTACCCGCTCATGAAGAAAAAACGAGCTGAAGGTTGCCAGGTCAAGTTAGTGAGGGACATCTTGTATGTCGATGGGGAAATATATAATGAAGAACGCAATGTTGAAGACGATATAGCTACGAACACACAGACTCACACAAAAATGTCGCATACTCCAGATAAAAACCCTGTACAAAAACGCAAACGTACAACGACGCCAAAACACTATTAGCAACCCCATAGACAGTCAGTTGATGCTTTTCTGAAAGACATTAAAATGTTAAACCTTAACTGTTGCGGTTTAGTGAGAAAATCGCAGTATCCTGAATTTATCAAATTGATAAGTGACCATGATCTTATATGTTTGACTGAAACAAAAACTGATAATTTTGATAATATTAACATACCAGAATATACTTTTAAATTTAAAAATCGAAAGTCACACTCTAGAGTAAAATCAGGTGGCATAGCTTTTGGGTATAAAAATGAAATGTCTAAATATATTCATATCATTGAAACTAAGAGTAGCCTAGTGCTATGGGCTAAGATATCTGCAGATTTCCTACAGACTGATGAAGACTTGGTGATTGGGAATGTGTACATCCCTCCTGAAAATTCGCTGTACAAAATAACCGATGCATTAAACGAACTTGAGCAAGAGTTGTTGAAACTTTCTGTTAACTTTAAATATATTATGCTTGTCGGAGATTTTAATAGCAGAACTGCTTCTGATATAGATTTTTCAAATATTGTAAATAGCAAACATGATATAGTTAGTGATTCAGATTTATGCTATGATTACTCAAATACTTTACAAGAGTTAAATATGCTAAGTATTAGAAAAAGTAAAGATATATCGAAAAATACTTATGGAAACGCGTTACTTGATATTTGTAAAAATAACAATTTGTTTATATTGAATGGTAGAGTGAATGGTGATAAAGAGGGAATATTTACATGTAGAAGTTCTAGTGTTGTTGATTATTTTATTTGCTCATTTGAATTATTAGATCATGTTGTAAATATGCATGTAGATACGTTTTCGTCTCTTTACTCAGATGTACATTGTCCATTGACACTTTTGTTAAAATTTAAAATTGAGCAAAATACTGATGTAACCGAAGCTGAAAACAATGATGTAACAAGTGGTAGTGAAAATATTAAGTTAAAAAAATGGGATAATGAAAAAAAACAAGATTTCATTGAGAACATTGATGGAAATAAGATTGCAGAATTAGAAAATGAATTAGTGTTTTTGCATTCAAGTATTTTGTCGAAAAATTCTGTAAATATATTGTCCGAACATATAAATGAAATACTTTTGGAATCAGCAGAAAAGGTACTAGGTACCATTACTTATAACACGAAGGTTAAAAAGAACACAAAGGAAAGCAAACCATGGTTTGACAAAAAATGCTGGGAGCAAAGAAAGTGCTCACGAATTGCAAAACGACGATATAAAAACAACAAAACAACAGATAATCAAGTTCAAATGAAAGATGCAGAGAGAAAGTATAAAAAGCAGATGGATTGTTCTATACAAGAGTATAGAAAGACTTTTAGAAAAAAGATGCAAAATTTAAAAAACAGTAACTCAAAGGAGTTCTGGAAAATTTTAAATGAAAAAAGAGAAAAACGTAGTCAAAAAATTTCCATCGATGTTCTCTTTGATTTCTTTAAAGACTTGAATTCGTCGGATTCAGTCGACGATATCCCAGTTTCGCAAGTACCAAACCAGTTCAATGAAACTCTTAATAGTATCATAACAGAAAAAGAAATATTTAACTGTATTAAAGATTTAAAAAATGGAAAGGCTTGTGGAGATGACAAAATTATTAACGAATATATTAAAAGCACATGCCATATTTTTATGCCTATTTATGTTCAATTTTTTAATATTGTTTTCGATTCCGGTAAAATTCCAGAAGCATGGTTAGTTGGTAACATTATTCCTTTTTATAAAAATAAAGGTGATACAAAAAACCCAGAAAATTATAGACCTATCACAATTCTTAGCTGCATGGGAAAGCTATTTACCTCAGTTTTAAATTCAAGACTATCCACTTTTTTGGAAAATTACTTATTGTTAAATGAAAATCAATCAGGATTTAGAAAAGGCTATTCAACCATAGATAGTATTTTTGTCCTACATATTCTTTTTGAACTATTGAAGATGCGAAAGAAAAAACTTTTTTGTGCTTTTATAGACTTTGCAAAAGCCTTTGACACAGTTTGGCGATCTGGTTTATGGCAAAAACTTCTGGAAAATTTTATCAGTGGAAAAATGTATGATACCATTGTAAATATGTATAGTAATATTAAATCTAGAATTTTTGATGGTAGTGTATTTTCAGAGTATTTTCCTTGTAATGTCGGTGTACGTCAAGGTGAAAGCCTCTCACCTTTATTATTTTCTCTGTATATTAATGATCTTGAACATTTTTTAAAAGAACAAGATGTAGAAGGGTTAAAAACAGTATCCGATGATATAGAAATTGAGCTAGACTACTATTTAAAATTGTTTCTGATTCTGTATGCAGATGACACAGCTCTTTTGGCAGAGTCAAAAAATGACTTACAAAAGCAGCTTGACTCTTTGTATAACTATTGTGAACTTTCGAAATTGAAGGTTAATGTAAATAAAAGCAAAATTGTAGTTTTTTCAAAAGGTAGACCATTATCAAATTTAGAATTTAAATATAATAATACTGTTTTGGAAATTGTAAATGAGTTCACGTACCTTGGTGTTATTTTTTCTAGAACAGGAAGTTTTTCTAAGGCAAAAAAGGCACAAACAGAAAAAGCCACACACGCTATGTACGATGTTATCCGAAAAGGTCGAAAACATAATTTATCTATAGAATGCCAACTCGATCTTTTCGATAAAATTGTCAAGCCTATTTTATTGTATGGAAGTGAAGTTTGGGGAGTCGGCAATAATTCTGTTATTGAAAGGGTCCACCTTAAATTCTGTAAAATTTTGTTAAATGTAAAGAAGTCAACGCCAGATTTCATGATTTATGGAGAACTTGGAAGATATCCTTTGGAAATTGATATCAAATTGCGGATTTTAAATTACTGGTCGAAACTTATGTGTGGAAAGCAAGAAAAACTTCCTGTTATTTTGTATAAATATGCATATAAAAAGTATGGGATGAACATTCCATGGCTTAATAATATAAAATCTATTCTAGATAGTTGTGGACTGTCATATGTTTGGAATGCACAGTACTTTGTTTGTAATACATGGTTATATCATAAGGTTAAAGTTAGTGTTGTAGACCAATTCAAACAAAATTGGCACTCTATCTTATTAGAATCGCCAAAAGCTATTAATTATCGTCTATTCAAAGATAATGCTGAAAGAGAAAACTATTTTAAGATCCTAGATGATAAAAATATTATTACTTTTTGTAGATTCAGGATACTCAGTCATAAACTTCCTATTGAAACTGGAAGGTGGAAAAATGTACCTAGAGAAAATCGAAATTGTAAACTATGTAATTCAGGGGATATTGGGGATGAATTCCACTATATTTTTAAAATGTTCGAAATTTAATCATGATAGAGAAAAGTTTTTGAAACCATATTATCTAAATAGACCAAACATATTGAAATTTCATGATTTGATGAATACTAGAAACATCAGTATGTTGAATCATTTGTGCAAATTTATCAGACTGATTAATAAACAGCTGGACTCTTAGGGGAAACATTGTTTAATAACTTTTTTATATAATATTGTAAACATGCATAATGCGTTTTTTTATATTACATGTAGCTGGAAATATTTTTTCCAGTTGTAGATCATACATTTGTATTAATTCTGACTATATGTTATATTATTAATTGTTTATATCTCTTTACCATGGATTTTGGTTTATGAGAATAAAGATATATATGCATATTCATATATTTTTTTTTTTTTTTTTAGCTTTTTTAATGTACATGAATCCAATCAAAATCAAATCTTGATTCTCCTTGATGACTTTCACTGAATACAACTAACAAAAAAAAATCATCATATATGGCCGGCTTTAACTTTTGTACGCCAGACGCGAAACAGTCCAACCGGCCAAAAATAAAGTACGAAGTTGGAATTCTTTGAGGACTTAAATTCAGAAAGGTCTTGCCAAAATATCTATCGCTAGGGTAGAATTCCGGGGTACAATGTTTTAAAATAATAAGTTTATGATAATTTGTAAAAAGAGTTAGTTTATAATCATGACCACATCAATGATAATCTAGTTTAACACAGATATAATGACTACTTGGATGGGATACCTTTGTGGAATTAAACTTCACCAGTAGTGGCGTGAACCTAGTCATTCTAAAACATAACTTTTTTTTCACATGCGCAAAGTAAATGAGTCAATAATGAAGCAGGAACACTAACCAGTTTTAACTTTGGTCTTAAATGAGCATCTGATTTCATCTCGATTTAAGATTTGTTTGCATTGCTTTGTGTAGTGTTTTATGTTTTCTAATCTATTTTCTAATGCTTTTTGTTGTTTGGCAGCTCATGGTTTTAATTGACCCATATAAACTTGATGATATGCGATAATAAATAAATATATTTAATCTAAACTTAATGACCATTAAATGAAGATGTTTACACTAAACTTGATAATACTTTTATTATTAAAGAATTGCTTGTAGTATGAACAAGCAATCCCGTAATATTTCTTATTTCTTTTTTCGTTCATTGCGCTATATTTACTTTTTTTTTTAATTTCAATTGAATATTTAATCGAATTGACAAAATATGGCCCTTTTTTCAATCAATTCCTCAGTCTTTTTGTATGAAAGGTGTATGTTAAAATCATGTAAACGAAATGGGATTTAAATTGTCATACAAAAACCAGCAAGATCCTGTTAGTTATGATTATACATGGGAGGTTAGAGAACTACTGTAATTATATATGTATTTAGTTTAGCTAATATACAAACAAAGAAATAGACGTACTTCTGCATCTAGAAACTAAACGTCGACCTGCAATGTTGTTTTTTTAGTTTTAATCAAATATTAACGTAGATGAAGAACTATTTTTTTAATGTCTATTTTATCTAGTTTGTGAAATAGAATTAAATGAGTATTTTTTATTTTTATCAAAAAATGAACTAGTTTTATAATACATATTTGATGCTATAATAAAACTATAACTTATTTTATAAATGAGAATGTCTTTGCCAATGAATTCTATGTTTGTCCAAATGATAAATAGTATAAATTTCGGAATTTTGCAAATTTAGTTTCATTGATGATGGACCGGAAAGTTTTTAGGGTTGATTTTGTTTCATTTTCAACTTTATTGCATTAATCGAATATTAATGGATTCCAGCAAGTCAACGTATTAACCGTTGATTTGACAGCAAATAAATGCCACCGAATATAAAATGTTTATTGAAAGTTGCTAATGTTTGTTTTAAGAAATATGAGGACCAAACCTATTTTCTATATGTTTTTGGTGATTAAACTGGGGGCTGACTGACAAACATTACGTTAAAGTTAGAAAGACTTCAGTATGTGAGTTTATTGCCACAGTTTAGATATCAATAGTAGACCTCGAGAACAAAACGTGTTCAATCTTTTAGTAGCAGATGATTTAGATTTCTCCTTTTTGCTGTTTATGTCGGGAAAATTCCTGTTCTAAATCAGAAATATGACCTTAGCTTGTATGCCGTACTTCGACCTATAATGAATTACATTCACACATTGTGACTGGGATGGAGAGTTGTCTTAATGGCACTCATACCACATCTTCTAATATCTATATAACAAATATTGAACTCTATTATTTTTACCTTGAACTGATGATTCATGGTGGATGTAGTTAACGACTTGACCAGAATGGGTTGGTTGACATCTTTTGCTCCTTATTAAGTACACAACGAGAATCAGCAGTAATATCAGAAAAACTCCACCTGCAGCAGAGATTGCTATGGGCACAGCATTATTTTCGTTATTGACACCTTTTTAAACGAAAACAAAATTGTTACAGTAAATGCTTTAGTCGTTTTTTTTTTATTAATTTTGTAATTTAATTAACATAGATATCGATAAATCAGAAGTTGCTGGAAATCAAATTTGTGAAATAAGTGATGAACCAACAGTTGTATTTATTATATTGATTATATGGACAATATTTTGTAACAAGAAAAGAAAATGTTCAACAAAATGCAGAAAACTTTGAACGATAACTGTAAACGATGAGACTGTTGGAAAAGTGAGAGGTTTAGCGCTATCAAACCAGGTTTAATCCACCATTTTCTACATTTGAAAATACCTGTACTAAGTCAGGAATATGACAGTTGTTGTCCATTCGTTTGATATGTTTTGTCATTTGATTTTGCCATGTGATTAGGGACTTTCAGATTGAATTTTCCTCGGAGTTCAGTATTTTTGTGATTTTACTTTTTAGATGTAACTTCTATATGTATCTTGGCTCTACCAAGCTTGTACACCTTTTCTGTTGTATAGTTTTGTCTCTACTTTATATAAGAAACATCAACATCAGAATATCTTATCACAAGAGATATACGAACTTCATATGCATACTGTTAAAAAATTATAAACAACACACCAAGGTCTCACTGGCAATATTTATGCTTATATATATATAAGTAGTAAAAATGAAATGCAAAAATCAATGCAACTATAATGATTAGTGTAAACAATCCCATATCTTTCTTGATCTTATTTGTAGTTAAAAATAATTTTATAATAATATCGTTTTATAACATTTTGTTAAGATTTGTCCTGGTTGCTTGCAGTTATTTAAATTCTGATAAAACAATCATAATAAGGAATAATCACCATCCGTATCTGTGGTTGTTGTTAATGAACATTTTCCATGATTACTAGTGTTTGTGAATATTGTCACAGTGCAGACAGTGTGGTCGATCACGCCTTTATTCTTAAAGTTCAATTGCAATGTTTCTCCTGCTATATTCCAAGGAAGACACCAGGGGGTGTGTATTGCCCTGTCTAAAGTCTGTAAAAGTATGAACATATAACTTCACGAAATACAAGAGAAAATAATCCTCAAAACTTCTTAAAAAGATTCATTGAATACCGTAATTTGAAAGATGTTGTTTGCAGTACAATATTGATAACGTATTATATTTAATTCAATTGTTAAAAATAGATATATTAATGATACAAGATGCAAAAGAGTCAATTGTTCCTAAAAAAAACCAAACAAACAACACATGCTTCTTTTTGTTTGAAGTGTTTTTAGTTATGGCGAGTTTTTCGGTTTTTAAAGGGACATTTCTGTCAATTTCATGTTCACGATTTGACTCATATTACAATATTTGATTCATAACATACTAAAATGTATATCTAAATTACAACAACTCTGAAATAAACGATTAACATTGCATGAACTCGATAAATAAATCAACGTTTCGCGTGTATTTGATTACTGACACTATCCAGACGAACTCCTAAACCTGCCAACTGTTAAATAAAAGATAAAAATAGAAAGGCTTACAGTTCTTTATAACACAGTTGGAGATACTCATATCTTCATATCTTCAACTGTGTTGCTGGTATTAAGCACTGCAAGCCGTTTGACGTACCCCATGTTTTGGAATGGTTCTTGTAAACCCAACCTGTTTTATGTCAAGTGTTTGAAAAACTGCTGTTTGTCATCTCGCTTTATTTTCTATTCGTTTTGTAGCACCTGTGACCAATCTCCTTTCTGAAGGGTACTTTTTTTCAACAGTTTTCTCTCAATCGATTCATGACTTTTGAGCACCGGTATACTACTGTTGCCTTTGTCTAGTTTTCTATACAGTGTTTGTTTAGATCGTAACTTGTTTGTTTGTGTTGGGATTCTATTTTTGCCATGGTATTTTCCTTCGACGTATGAATTTTGATTGTCCCTTGTTACTCCCACCCCTTTATTTGTTTTTTTTGCAAATATTTCTGAACTCAAATAGAATTAAATGGAAATATGATTTTCTTTGAACTTGTTAATAATTGTCTTCAGTATAGTAACACATGCTATAAATCATTTAAAAAAATCTGTAAGATACATTTTGTACATAAAATTAGTATCAAAATCTTCCATAAAATGAAGAAACATTGGTTGTCGAAATGTCCATATGGTGCAGAAATATTGTACCGTTTAGGTTATTGTACTTACAAAATACAATTCGTGACCGACACTAATTTCTGCAATATGACAATTGTTCGCATCTCCACAGCAGTAACTACTAACTGTTATACAAATCTGTGGGTTGTTTGTTACTGGGAAATATAAGTAACATGAATCTCTGTTGAACTGTGATGATGCTCTCATCTGATAGGTTACAGCGTAATTGTCCAAACAGTAATTTGTACCACATTCTTCTGGCAAATCAACTGAAAAACAACGTGCACGTCCTTTAATCCGAATAGGCATAGGAAACACTACCTAAAAAAGGTATTGATGTTACTCTAACATGAGAGATTAAAACAAACAAAAAACATGATTTCTGCCCATGTTTTCTTTTAATGGAGCAACCGGTTAACTTCAAATGTTTGTGTGTGTGTGGGTGGAGTGTGAGTGTGTGTGTGGGTGGGGTGTGTGTCGTGGGTGGGTGATGTGTGTGTGCTTGTGTGTGAGAGGGGTTATGTTTTTTTTCTTAGTCAGAATTTGTTTTGGCCCACAGTTTTAATCATCCTTAAAGCAAAATGTAAGACTCAAATCTAAAAATCTAAAAATGATATTTGTCTGACAAACTAATATCATTTCAATGTTTGGAGGATTCATAGGGCCAAAATAATAAAATAAAAATCTGTACAATTGGTTATATATTCAATAAGGAAACATAGCAAGTACTAAAAGATATCTCCTCTACTAGCAACACAATAACTTACTTATTGTTGTTGGTATTACACTGGGCATGTTGAGCTCATAGCAATTGTCCATGCACTCCGTTACAGAAACACTGATAGTAAAATTTGCCACCACTAGACTGACAAATGTTATATACATATCACTCGATTGCAAATGTCCTGTCCATTTTTGTGGTGCATAAAATGTCTGAAATTGTAGACGTCGTTTTATTAAGTTTTCATATTAACTCTTAGATCAAAAAGATATATCTAGATGGAACTAGGCAACCAACATCAGTAAGGAGGATAAACGTATATGAATCCTTCCGTATATCCTTTTTAAGTAGAGATTATTGAAACATAACATAGGTTCGTCTTTCGTCTACAGGTAAACACATATTTTATTGTAAATTTGTATTGTAGAAATAATGCAATCGTAATAAAAGATATTTGTGACTGCCTCAGAACATATGTATATTTTTTGTGTGTTGACTTCCTACACATCTTGTGTATTCAAAAACATTATTCATATTTGGGTATTTCTCTGCCTGAATGTTCTTGCATTCATCTGTACTGTAGTCCTGTCATGCAATGTTGTTATTTTAGTGTTATATTTAACATTGCCATAAACGCGCAAGATTTTGCTAACCGCAAAACAAGATTCAACCCACCATTTTTTTCTTCTTAAAATGTCTTGTATCGAGTCAGGAAAATTGCACTTCGTTTCTGTGTGTGTTGCATTGTCGTTTTTTTTTTTGTTTTTTTTTTGTTGACTCAGTGTTTCTGTTAATTCGTTGTTTTCCTCTTATAGTTGATGTGTTTGCCTGGGTTTTGGTTTGTAACCCGGATTTGTTTTCTCTAACCCGATTTATGACTTTTGAACAGCGATATACTACTGTTGCCTCTATCTATAGCATATGATATCACCACCTGCCTTGCTAAATCTTTAGTTTTCTTTGTTGTATTTTGTGTACTGTTGATTGTCTTTTGATTCATTACTTCTTTGCCATATCATTAGTAGGTCGTTTTTAAGTTAGAATGTCCCTTTGATATCTTTCGCCCTATTTTTCTCGAAGGAACCAACTGAACTTTATTCAAAAGCATTAGTCATTCGATCTGAAATCGATATTATGGGTTTACTCTGAACCTGTCGATGCACTCGGTGCATCAGTCATACAATTTCAACCAGTACTCGGAGTATTAAGTGTTTAACCGAAATATGGAATCCAGTATTTTGATTGGTTTATTTTTGAGATTTCCATTCGTTTGCTGTGTTTGAACATTTAATTTTGCTATTAAGGAACTTTCCGGTTTGAATTTTCCTCGGGAGTTCGGTATTTTTGTGATTTCACTGTTTGGTAAGATCATTTACTCAAAATATTTGTGACTGTGATGCACGAGTTGTTCCTGTTAGAGTTCATGCAATTTTCCCCAGTTTTGAATTTTCCTCGGAGTTCGGTATTTTTGTGATTTCTCTTTTTAGAATGATCATTTACTCAAAATATTTGTGACTGTAATGCATGATTTGTTCTGTTAGAGTTCATGCAAATTTCCAAAGTTTTTGTTTGTAACCTTGATTCGTATCTCCGGAATCGATCAAAGGGATTTCAAAATCGGCGAACCACTGTTGCTGTATTCTATTTATAAGTTTGTGATTAGGTCTAGTATATGGTGAACAACAAGTTGTAGGTCAATGATATTAGGTATAGAGTTGTATTAGCATTGGCACATCTCATTTTCATGGATAATATTTGACCTCGTCCCCTTAGTCATGGTCTATCGAATTTAAAACTGTTGCTTAGTTTACATGTATTAGTTTGTGATTAGATTAGTCTAAGTTTAACTACTTATGTTGAGTCAATGATATTTGATATGCAACTTTGTTGGCATTTGTTTGTATCGTTTCCATGGAGATTATATATTTCCACCCCCTCTTCATGATTCATTTATTTTGAAACTTTCACATAGTTTACTAGTTAATTTTCGTGTTTGTGTTTGTTTAAAGGGAACGACTTATAATAAGTCAATGATATTTGGTATGCAATCGTATTAGCATTGGCACATCTCGTTTACATGTAGATGGTTCAGCCATGTAACTCAGTCATGATTCATTCACTTTAAATTTTAGCTTAACTTGGTATTGCCATTTTAATTTCAACATTTGCATAATCAAAATTACAAAAAATAAGCTATACATATCTCTGTAATAACAGTTTATTTACAGTTTTGTACGTAATTTGGTTTGATAAATTAGAATTATTCCTAGAATACAGTCATGCGCTTTGAAATCAGTCTCGTTTTATTGACATGAAAGTAAACTTGAAGGCCTTACATTGACCTATAATGGTTTGCTTTTGTAAATTGATATTTGGATGGAGAGTTGTCTCATTGGCACCCATACCACATCTTCCTATATCTTTTGTGTTTGAAGCCGTACAGTGACATATAGTTGTTAACTTATATGTTACTATGTCTCTTATTGAGAGGTGTCTCAGTTGCAATCACATCACATCTTTTTTATTTTTATATTAATCTAATTAATTTCCCAATTTGTTAGGACCACGCGATACGTAAATAAAGGCAACAATACTATACCAGTGTTCAAAAGTCATAAATCGATTGCTAGAAAACAAATCCGGATGTAAACTAAAGCCGAAGGAAACATATCAACTATAAGAGGAAAACAAAATACGAACTATTTGATAACAACTGCAATATTCCTGACTTGGTAAAGGACATTTTAAGAAAAGTGCCGGGTTGAGCTTGATGTCATTGCTAGTCAAACGTCACTTACATTTTATTCTATAGAGAACATCAACTGCGATATGTTATAATGCATATTTACCTCAACAGGTTTACTTCGATTAGGATGTCCAGCAAATACATGAACTACAATCATTCCAGATATCGTTCTATTACCGATTAGCTGAACTGTTGAGTTATATTTATGTCTGGGTTGAAAGTCTGTATTATGAATATGAATAAGACAATTGGAACGGATGAGAGTAGTGGATATGGCGGCATTAAAGTCAATCGACGAACTGGTTTTATTGACAGACACAATGTTATTGCGTACACAGTTTTGCTCGTTAATCACCACGTCTGAAAGGTAAACATATTATCATTGAAGTGATTTTTTCATGTATAAATATAATATACTTCTACATGTATATTACACTGTATAAAGGGAAAAGAAGGAAATTGTAGTTGTTAGCGTTTGTTTTAAGGTTATTATCTTTTTGACATTTAGCGATCTTTTCTTTAATAAACAAGACTGTATTTCAGTACAACGATATTTCGGATCAACCATCACAATATTTGCAAACCAACGAAAATGAACACATTAAAGTTTTAAAAAGAATTTCTCTTTTAGACACCTACTATTCATTCCTCTGTGAGAGATGACAATATTCTAGATGGGTTGACTTTTGCTAACTCTAATTTGTTGATTTTTTTATGGGTCATGATGAAGGTTTTGTTAGATATCTTAATAACTATAATTTGTGTTGTGTCATCCATCTGTAAATATAGATAAATATAGATATAGTGGATTGACAAGGAGTTTGCGTGCTAAGCAAACATTTCTCGCACATTTCACTTGATCGTGATACTTTGAAGGGTGACAGCTCAAATAAAGTCATGTTAATCTCTATTATTGTGTAATATATTGTACTTCTGTTACATAATACAAATGAAACTTAGATAAATTCTTCTTCCTTTGTCATTTAATAAAATTTGAAGATCATTTGACTATATTCTTTCATATTATCTGCGCTTTAAAATTTCTCAAGGTGATCTCCACCCAAAAATCATTTTCCCTTTATTTATTTTGATGAGTTGTTCCATTGTCTCTTCTGTATGCAGTATATATTTCTATGTTGGTTCAATATTCATTGGTTTGCAGTTAATGAATATATTTTGAAATATGGTATAAATCTATTCACCACGGATGTATGTTATAATTTGGTAACACTTCAGAAAATTATTGCGAAAAAATGATTTCAATTGCCTGATTCAAATAAATATGAATATTAGGAAATTAGATTTTATCGCCATTGAGACAAGTGTCCATTAAATAACAAAATTTACTTAAGGCAATCCTTATGTGAAAATTGAAAAAAATATAGAATCTAAAATTAATACTTAAATGAGTTTTAATTATTGATAGGTTATTGAGCTCCTTTTCGAGGTGATTAACTTATTATAGGTATGATTTGGTTTTCATATCAAAAGTAAATCAATCTAGAAACTCCTTGAATCTAGTAAATGGCCTTTCATTAGCTATTGAAATCTTGATGATGAAAACATATTGGTGTTATGGGGCATTTTTGTTTAACCCTGCATCATTGGAAATAACTAAGGAAGCCGAAAATCCGACAAAAATTCCCAAACCTCAACTAAGTACATCCTTTAAAACGGTTTAAGGTCAGATTTTTTTCATACACAATATTAGTAAGAACACATCCAACGATTTAGTGTTAAGATATCATATACGTTTTAAAGTCATTATAAACTATATTATAATCATTTACGAAAAAGCAATAGTTTCTGGAGAGAAAAGATAGGTCTCAAAATCAAATATTGTTTGAATAACTTTAACAAAATATGCACTATATCCTAAAATTACTAGAGAAAAAATATAAAATTGAAATTGAACAAATTAAGGTGGAAAAGTTTGGTCGAGCTTGAGTGATTGATTTATTAGAAATGAAAAAAAGAATAATTCTTGTTGTACCTGTTGAAGTGGTATATGGACACAAATCCTCCGTAAAATTTCTGAATTTATATTAAATTTGAAGGCCAATGTAATTGTGTAATATGACAACCTTTTATGTTGTTTTTTTTTTATTGTTTCTATATTATAGCGATAGTATATACACATATTATATTGTAAATTCATAACTAAAATAAAATCTTTCTCCCTTGAAGAAAATTAATACAAACACTGTCAGCGGTCCTTTTATTTACACTTCATGTAAAGTTATTAAATACTGTATTTTGACCTTATAAAAATGTGTTGGTTAATGTTTCACTATTAAGATGTAACAAATACTTCGTTGACGTGGATCTGTGTAGTTTTGTTCTTTCAGTGTGTTTCAGTGTCATGATTTAATGTAAGTATCATTTGCCCTGAATGTTCTTTACAGACGTTTTTGGTAATACAATATGCACTTGCAATGAAACACAATAAAACTGACCGTCTTTATGTTTTGTTATTTGTAAGATAAGTAATGTCTTCGTGACTGCGGACCTTATTACGGAAGTTTATTTTATCTCTTTCAGCATTGTTAAAATACTGTTGACTTCCTCATCGTAACCCATGAACGATTTTCTCGGATGCAAAAAAGAATGAAATTTGGGTCGGTTTGCCTAGATGTATTCTATATATCAAGATATCAAATAAGATTCCTTTGAGGGGATAATGTGAATTTCTTTTATAATAGATATTGGAAGATGTGGTGTGAGTCAACTCTCCATCCAAGTCACAATTTATAAAAGTAAACCATTATAGATCAATGTACAGTCTTCAACGCTGAGCCTTGGCTCATATCAAACAGCAAGCTATATAAGTTCACTAAACATCATATGGAAAGGGTTAAAGCTGTATATATTTTGTCTGATACAATAGACCCATAATTAGATAATAAGACTATTTTTTTATGTCAAGAAGAAGCCCTCTTGTGCATATAGAATAAAGACACCGTACGGCCTTCAACGATAAGTAAAACCCATACTGCATTCTCAGCTATCAAAGGCCCCGAAATGACAAATGTAAAACAATTCAAACGACAAAACTAACGGTCTGAATCATGTATAAATTAATGAATTAAGAATAAATATGATACAAAATGCATGTCCCAACTCCAAAAATACCAAACATCATATAAAAAATCGAAATATTTACAATTGCACAAATCTTACAATGTTCTGTTTTAAGAAAGCTAATACAAGCAGATTATTATTATGCAGCTCTTAAATAAAGGTTGGCTTTGGTTTCAGATTAACTTAATGATTTATGGTGTAACTGATGTTTTGTCAACTACATAACGACAACGTTTTTGCTTGCTATGATATAACTTCTGACATTTCTTTTTATCTAGAAAGTGCCTAAGCTATAACTCTACACATCATTACGAAATGGAAGCATACATAAAAAGATATACTAGTATCTGAAAATAATATCAACAATAATTGGGATTCAAGTTAGTAGTTGTAGCCCCGTAATTTCACATTGTCCACTTGGTGACAGTTTTTATTATATTATATTTAATAAAAATCACAATGGAACATATAGAAAAAGCACATTATGTGGGATTTTGAAGAAACAGTGGTATTAAAAATGACCCAAAGTGTGAATTCGTCCACTACATATTTTTCAACTACATAACAATTGACATAATTTTGTTATGTAGTGGACATTTTTGTTATTTAGTTGACAATATCGTTATGTAGATGACAAAATTCAAAACGCCAAAATCGTACGTTGAACACTGTAATAACTGAAGTAATTATAAAGATATTAAATTTATCATATTATATTTAACGAAAAGTTCATAATTCATTAGTACCTAACATTGAGATATCAACATAATTGCTATCTTTATGTTTTTGACAAATTCCGTAATTTCTGTTATTTCATTTTGCATTCAAAATGATCTTCCAAATTTCAATAAGACTGCACATTTTAGATGTTGTTTATATAATTATTAATAGTTAGATAGAATATTTCAAATTAAAATTAAATTAATAAAAAAAAAAATTTCAATTTCTATCTTAAATATAAAATGATTTTCATCTTCAATGCTCCTCAACTTGGTACTTGTTTGGCTTGATAAATATTTTGATATGAGCGTCACTGATGAGTCTTATGTAGACGAAACGCGCGTCTGGCGTTCTAAATTATAATCCTGGTTCCTTGTTGATAAATATTCCGTATCAACTTCACAAATAATACATGATGGTCTTGATGTATTGATTCTGCGTACTGATGTTGTTTATCATCTTAACGACGTGCTATATTGTTCTTTCATTTGTCTTTGGTCTATTATTTATATTACGTTTACTGTTGGATTATTTATGTGATATCCATTTGACGTGGCTCGGTACTTAAACATCCCGTCAATGTGTTTGTATTATCTTTCTCTTCTTTTTTGGTGGCGTGTTTTGTATATACGACCTTTTGTATTTCTTTGGTTCTTATAACGTGACTCTGTACTTTTAAAGATCCCTTCAGTATGATATTGTTCTATTTAATGTCATAATGATATATTTCTATTATGAATTACAAAATACTTTAAACCACAAACGTCAAAATTATTCAATCGTGTTGTGGAATGAACTATTTGTGGATTCTTATAAATTCTATATAGCTTTTGGACTATTTTAAATCTCGGTCTATTTCTAAAATTAATTTTTACATACTTCTGATTTTTTAACCCCGTATGCTAACATTGCCTATGTGAAATTTTAAAATTGTTTGTATATACATTGAACGACAACTATATGTGACGTATAAAATTTTCTGACGTCAGATACGCGAATCAATGCATGTGTTTGTAGATAGATGTTTTTGTGGTCTGTTAAATTGTTCCTTTTGAAATTGTTACACGATGATGACTGCTGTACCCATATTTTGACTATTTTATTTATTAATTCACGCATTATTGTGAATAAAACGGAATTTGATGAGACTGTCATCAAATTGAGAGGTTTAGCGCTTTAAACCAGGTTTAATCCACCATTTTCTACATTTAAAATGCCTGTACCAAGTCAGGATTATGACAGTTCTTGTCCATTCGTTTTTGATGTGTTTTGTCATTTGATTTTGCCATGTGATTATGGACTTTCCGATTAGATTGACTATTTGAAAACGACCCATATGCACAAACTATAAAAATCAGTTGAAAAATGCTCAACTTATCAGATCGATACAAAAAGTAAAATAAAGAATCGTTATGAAAAAAAGTAAAACTAAACTATTACCAAACTCTGAGGAAAATTCATAACGGAAAGTCCACAACCAAATGGCAGAATTAAAGGCGCAAACACATCAAACGAACGGACAACAACTGTCATATCCCTGACTTGGTACAGGCATTTTCTTATGTAGAAAATAGTGATTTAAACCTGTTTTATAGCTAGCTAAAACTTTCACATGTATTACAATCGCATAAATTCAATTATTTTGACAACGATGTGTGAACAAAACAAACACGTAACAAAGAAAATTAAAAAGGCATATGGACAAAGCACACCAGCAACAATGAAAGACAGGAATAATAAAAAAAAAAATACCATATCACAATATCATAATGCGACCGAGCCATGTAAAAAGGATATCACCAAAAATAGATTAAACAGTAAAAGTTATATTTAAAAAAAAACAAAAGAATACTGTAACACGTTTTTAAGATGATAAACAACGTCAGGCACTGGTGACGTTTTACAAGGTCTGCATAGGAGGTGCAAGCTCTTCGATCCCGAATAAGTTGGGAAATTGGAAATATATACCCATCTGTAGATGAAGTAGCTATATTGTTACTAAGGTGGAAAAAAAATGATAATTTCAAATATAAATCATCTCGTTAGTTATATATTCTGGTACTGATATGGCCGTGTATGTCACCAAAACAAATAACAAGCGTGGACGTGGTAGGGTACTTTTACCTCCCCATATTAAAAGACAGTAAGTACAGATCTGAAGGTACTCGTAGTTACTGGCCTGCTGACAGCTAGTTCAAAGCCAGTAACAATGATATAAAAATCGTTTCTCTCACCTCTCAAAACGTTATTGTGGTTTTTCTACGGCAGTTTGTTAAAATTTCTGACTGATTATATAGTTTTGTTTGATAAAACAACTTGTTATTTGGTCATAATTTTGAACAAGCTGCAATAGGTGGAGAATAAAAGCAACAGTAGTATACCGATGTTCAAAACTCATAAATCGATAGAAAAAAAACCCAAATCCGGGTCACAAAACAAAACCGAAAATTAAATATAAGAGGAGAATGACGACACATTAAAATATAACACACACAGGAACGAACTAAGCATTAAACAAAATCCGATGAGAATAACAAATATAACATCAAAACTAAATACATGAATTTTGAATAGAAAAGTACCTTGATACGTCTTATATTAATGTGAATTCACACTCAAATATAAGAGGAAACAAACGACACAAAAGAAACACAACGTTAAAATGTAACACACACACACAGAAACGAACTATAATATAACAATGACCATGTTCCTGACTTGGTACAGGACATATTTTAAAGAAATAAATGGTGGGTTGAACCTGGTTTTGTGGCATGCCAAACCTCCCGCTTTAATGGCCATGTTAAATATAACATTAAAATGACAACACAACATTACAGGACTACAATACAAATAAATAGGAGAACATATTTCACAAAGAAACACACGAATAATAGCGAACAAAAGGCACCAGATTTAAAATTTAATACGCCAGAAGTGCGTTTTGTCCACACAAGACTTACTAGTGACGCCCAGATACAAAAGTTTAAAAGCCAAAACAAGGACAAGTTGAACAGCATCGAGGACCAAAAGTTCAAAAAAGCTGTGCCAAAAACGGCCAGGGTTTTCTGTTTTGGACAAGAACATCCTTATTGGAGAGCCACAATTACCGTCAAGTTACGGTAACACAACAAACAAAAGAACGACAATTCAGTTAAGAGAAAAAGAAAGAACCCAAAAAGCATTCCCACAAAGCTAAAGATCGGGAAAAACTATCGGTTTATAAAAGAGCGTTTAAACAGAAGCTCTTATTGCAAATATAATAGAAAAGGTCAGGAAAGGTAATTAATTGAGATAAGTGTACCAAATTTACAATCAAACGTTGTTTGCTATATTTCAATTATGTAGAATTATTCCCTTTTCATAACAAAAATATGTTATGAGTACAAACATGTAGGTATAAATATGAGGTAGGTATTGGTTTAAAGACAACAATGCCAATGCAATATTTATTACAAAAATGTTTTAATAATAGCAAAACACTAGTGTAATAGTATCCTTAGAAAAGAGGATATCTTTTTTAATATGCATTTTGTTTTTGTCTCATTTTAGATTTACCGCATTGACTTTTGACATGTTGGTTTTTATCATTGTCATCATACTCTTCACACCTGTATTTGCAAAGCAGAAAAAAAACTGATTAAAGGTGTAAAATTTTCTTTGTAAGTTTACCGACGATAACAAATTTGGAAATAATTCTAAGACGGTTAAGTTGCTTATTTAAAGAGTTCTTTTAAAAATACTAAGACGTTCTTATGGTTCATTTTTAAAATCTAGATTATTTAAATGGTGTTTTTGTGAGCATCATAAACAGTCTAAGGAGGCTCCTGGGTATAAATCAATTTTTTTTCTAATATAGGATTTCGCTATATAATTTTTTTGTAAATGAATTTTATCATATACTTAAAAGAAAAATGAAATAAAAAATGGGGTCACCGTTCATTTAAGCTCACAATCTGCCTCCGGAAGAAGCAAACATTTTTGTTAATGTTCTTTTTTTCTGTTGAACTAATAGGAGAAATAGAGGTAATATCGAAATAAAAAATAACCTAATTACAGAAATCGCTTAAATTTTACAATTATTAAGTTTATGTACAGCTTATATGAAAACAATAATAAAAAATATAGGTCACCGATGAGTTAAAAAAGATATTTCAAATTTAATACCAAAAAATGGCATTTTTGCACCAAAGGGAGATAATTTGGAGCTTTTTCAATGATATAAACATTTTAAAAGTCATCTGGGGCCAAACCAAATCTTTTTTTTTAGTTGATTTTTTTACCATAGCATAAAGTAATAACTAATAGTGTAATAAATAAAATTTGTAATGAAAAAATAAAGGTTCGATAATTTGCTGAAATTTTTGTACCCACTAGCCACCTTAATCGAAGACTGCTTTTTATAGTTGAACAAACCTTAAATGTTTTTCGTGTTTGAAGAAGCAGTTGAAATATGTTATTAACATTATCACATTATGTAAAAGAAACACTTGAGAAAATAATGAAATGCTGTAGCCACGCTGGACTTCTAAAGACATGTTAAAATAAAGGCAACAGTAGTATACCTTTATCTATGGACAAAAAACAAAATCGGGGTAACAAACTAAAACTGAGGGAAACGCATTAAATATTAGAGAACAACGACACAACATTAAAATGTAACACACACAGCAACGGACTAAGCATTAGACAAAATCCGATGAGAATAACCAATATAACATCAAAACCAAATACATGAATTTGGGATAGAAAAGTACCGTGACACGTCTTATAGTAATGTGAATTCACACTCAAAAATAGGAGAAACAAACGACACAACGGAAACACAACGTAAAAATGTTACACACACAGAAACAAACCATGATATAAGAATGGCCATTTTCCTGACTTGGTACAGGACATTTTTAAAGAAAAAAATGGTGGATTGAACCTGGTTTTGTGGCATGGCAAACCTCGCACTTTGATAGCATTGTTAAATATAACATTAAAATGACAACATAATTGTTTGTATAGTTTTCTTTCGAAAGATTATGTGTTAACATGAAAATAGTTGTATAATGGCTCTGGGAAGGAAGCAAAAACTTGTACATGCCTTTATCCGTGAAAATTGTGTAATTCTGAAATGACAACGTTTTTATTTTACAGCCATTTTTAAAAATATCTAAATTCTTATACGACATTTTGAAGTCAAACATTTCAACCAAATTACCACTACGTTTGGTTCAAGATTCTTTTGTTGTTTAATAATTTGTTAGTTAATACTTTTGGAGTTTGTTCCCTTACAAATATTAGCTTGTACTATACATCAAACTGTTTGAAAAAATAAAAATACTATGTTTTATAGTTTTATATCAATTGTTCTAAAATTCGAATCTTGCTGATGTAACATAAATTTTGTATTTTACATATTTTGGCCACGAGCATCACTGAAGAGACACGTATTGTCGAAATGCGCATCTGGTGCAGAAAAATTGGTACCCTTAATGTTATTAACGAAATGGGGAGAATGATTAATATTTCTGTTTTTTTCAATCTTTTTATTTGAGCTTCATCATTGAAATGGGAGTAAAATAAACTATTCAAGTATTTTTTTAAAATCTTAATAAAATCCGTCCTTAAAGAAAAAGGATTATTCAAATATAAATATTGATAGCTGAAATTATATTCGGCTAAATTTCATCAGTTCTAATTTCCTTTTTGTGAACAACCATTGTATAAAATATTATTTACAAAAAGCTGATTATATTCATTTCATGCAATTTTCGCAAATAATAGAAAATATTTAATAAATTGTTAAAAACTAACAATTTATTTTCAATTTGATTGTTCTCAATAGATGAGAAATAAAGAACGTCAATATATATTCGTAATATTAGTAAAGGCAAAAAAATACTGATGACTTACATGAGGAATCACACAACTTCAGGAAGCTAAACAGACACAGGATCAAGTATATCTGTTGATGTTGTTTGTGCGAATCCATTCTCATAAAATGCATAAAAATTGCATTTAAACTAAGTTTGTATCTTTTTTTATCAATCTAATGCAAAATTAAGGATAACAATCTTACACGTCTGTATGACTTGAACTAATTACGTTTTATGAAAATGTCGCATTTGTAACTGATATAGATAGTACAATATATAGCAAGTAATAATATATGAATGAAATGCATACGAAATTGTTTTTATTTTTATCAACCAATAGCATCTATTTACTGAAAACAAGGTGGAGAATTTCACCCATGAGAACCCATATATCACTGACATACCCGGGATATATAATAAGATGCATACATATATTAAGATAAAACAAAAAGCCGTGACTGTCCGACTTATGCCTCAGTGAAGTTGACACAATTTTACATCGTATTGTGATTTTAGAAAAACTCAGGTAATTTATTTTGGGGGATTTCATTAAATTGACCTGAAAGCTTACTATCATTTTGTTTACATGCACTTTAGCAATTAAACTATCAAATTCCTTTAATATAATGCTCCGATAATTGTTTATAAGAGAAAGAGATATTTAAATAATATGTCAAGATTACAAGTTGACACCAATCATTTATTTAAGTACTGTATTGAAAACAAATCGGACCTCTAAAAAAAAACAACATTAAAACAACAACAAAAAACCACAACGAAAATAACCAGTAAAGTAAAATTATTAGTAATCAAACGGCAAAACTAGAAACTCTATCATCGACCCCTAACTCTTAAACAACATCTAATAAGAATTTTCAAGTTATGGAACATAGGTACTAATATCCTAAAGTTCTCCGAATTTGGATTACACCATTAGAACGAATGAGCGCCAAACGATGATCCCAGATATGAACCGATTTTCAATATAAGGCTTAAGTTTTCATAGATTTGTAATGATGTTATTTGGTACGCAGAATTCAATCATTGCTCGGTATCATGGTGCGTTCATATCTTACGCCCACCATCTTAAAATTATTACTTAACAAAAGATAGGTATGATTGATTCCCTAATGATTTGACTTACTTTTATTAGATTGAATGAGTTAAAATTCGGAACACCTAAGTGATAGAAGACGAACGGATATTTGAAAGATCAGAATTAGTGTTGGATAAAAAAGCAGAATGATTTTTTTTCAAATTCAATCAACGCAAATACATGTATTGACTTCGCTTCGGGTCCATCAAAGATAATGTCTCTGGTTAAGGGGTCACTTCCACCATTTTGTGGTAGGAGTAAATAGCCAAGAGCTTTCATATATCGTACATATGGGTCTTTTCTTGACGAATTGCGCATCTGGCGTACAATATTTAAATCCTAGATTATTTGATATTTTTTTTCTTTTTATTTCTTTATATTTCCTTCTATATCGTATATTTTTTGCAATAATACCAACGCTATTTCGTGTAGAGATGAATACATTTGACAAATAACTGGGGCATTTGTCACTGTAGTTTAAATCGCATTTAAGACAATCTATATATGAGTTAATTCAATATGCAATTTTGTTATAAATGCTACATCAATTTTTCGAACCTTCTCATATATCATAAAGTTTGAAAGGGTGAAATATGCACATCCCTTCGAATCACTACATATAGTACTGCAACCAGAGTTCATTTTTTTTAAACTTTAATGGTCCGGAAGAACACACACCTAAATTATATATCGATGGAAAGAGGAAAACATGTACAATAAGAAAAGTTGGGTCGTAAAAATCCAGAGTGGTCACAATTTTGTGAAATTGAGGTCAAAGGCCAGACCTAAAAATATCAATATTTCAAACACAAGAACAAAAAGGGGAAATATCCTGATATTCATTCAATAGAATGCTACAAAAACGATTTAATCATAATCATATGCTATAAACGATGTTAAAACGACAAATTTGACTAATTATATGAAGAACTGCCATTACAAAATGGCGTTGATTTGGAACCTTCTGATTTTTTTCCATTTAAGACATATCAAAAGAAGAAGTGGCCTCGACCTTTTCACATCCATAAACTTTCATATTGTGTATAGTATTTCACTATAGTATATTACAGAATTATTTTCTAAAGTACAAAACACCAGTTTATCAAATTATTTCAATATTTTTTCTATCTTTGAAAAAAACAAAATTCAAGCGCTGAAACAGTGTTTTTAATTTTGCATCTTAAAGGTTGTGAATTTTGTGAAAATTAGTATCTAGTTATAGATAAATACATATTGTGTATTTGCAAAGTCTGGACAGTAATAACACAAAATATACTATAGTCACCCGAGGCGAATGCGAGGTTTAAAAATAAATTGAGTGTAAAACAAAGTCAGTTTGGTGCATGAACATTTTTTTAGTAGGATAATCTTGGTAAAAAAGTTAACTCATTGATTTTTTAAGGGAAGGATGAAAAATTATACAATGCAATGCCAATTTTCTAATGTTGTAATTCAAATTCAGTCATGATCCTTATATAACTTTTAAAAGCGACACACAATAGCTCAAGTATTCATAAAATAGGGACATGAATCAATCTCTTAGTCATCATATGCGGATTCAGTACGCGTGTTAGCATTACAAGACACTTCCCTTTTTTATAAGAACAAGTTCGGCGCAGGACAGAGTTTGTTCAAAGCAAACACAGTTTTTTTTAGTACAAATGCTATCTGGAACGTAAATACCGTCATGATTTGGTCAAACTCGTCAGATATAGTCTTCCCTTTGCATAGGAAACACAAAAGAAATGTGAGTACAAAGTTTCGATCAATGTTCGTGACCCATATTCCCATATGCATATGCATGATGTATCTGCACTGCCAGTCCCAAATGTAAAGGGGCGAATGTTGCTACAGAAACGATTGATTTTGTAATAGCCATACCTTTACGAATTTTTGTTATCTTTAGGGACAATATACGGTTCAGAAGCGCCTTTGTGTTATTTTTCATCGATTAACTATCAAATGAACTTTTGAGCCTAGGCTCTGTGTTGAAGACCGGACCGTGACCTATAATGGTTTACTTTTATAAATTGTGACTTGGATGGTGTGTTGTATCATTGGCACTCATACCACATCTTCCTATATCTATTAACAAGCTATGCGGGCATCATTTCCATAGAAATACCAAAACGAGGACATAGCTCATAAGACCACTGGTGGCAGGATGAAGTAATTGTTCTTCTTTTAATGTATCCTTGATATTTTCAGACACACCTTGGTGTAATTCTGAAAATCTTAATAGAGACTTCAATTTTCCTGCAGCAGATATGGCATCCCCTAAATTGAGTTCAGAGCTAAACTCTATAATTCATATCCCTTGGCCCCACTGTGTCTGAATTGTAAGGTGTCACAATATCTAGTTAGTTCTGGAGTTTGGCAGTTTGGTAAGCATCAGAGACAATCTTGGGTAAAATTGATCGGTATATATAGAGGATGTGCTACATGAGAAAGGCTTTTTCTTATGGAAAAACAAATCACACCACTAACAATCGTTATTAATGAACTGATAGCAAGTTCAAATTCTATTTTTTCATTGACTGTTTTACTTAATTGCACAGGTGTTGACTTCAATAAGTACTTGGTTATGCATGGATAAATGATTTTCACATTAATAAGCACAACTTAAAAGACTGTTAACACGTTTAGAGGACTCAGTTTTGCGTAGTTTTCTGGTTTATTCTTAAAGGTTTTTCTTTTACACAAAAACCCTGTTTTCATTTCCAAACTTCAAGGAAGAAACTGAGCGCGAGATCGTATAAAAGTGTCAGGTTGTGAGGTTACATGTCGATCAGTTTGATCACATATATGGATTTCTGTTGTTTCTAATTTAAAGTTCCCCAAGGGTGACTGGGGAAACGAAATATGGTCACTTGGTCTTCCCCCGACCGGCAGTAAAACGAAGTTGGGCGTCCGTTTGGCTGTGCGGGATGTATCAAGTTCGCAGTCACGTCCGGTCAGAATGGGGACGTTAAATCCGCTGCCTCGTGTAAAGGGAGTGTCACGTTCTTTGCACGTTAAAAACCTTTGCATCAACTCTTTAAGGGGTCCGTAGGTGGCATGTTGCAATGGAAAATTTCTGTCCCAATCCAATTTCCCATCATTTTCCAGTGGCAGTCTAAATTTTCCCGATCATCATCCCGAATGGCCTCTATTACGACAAAACCTACCTATTGTTTTTTATTGTTAGCTTGTTCTCGTCCTGAACATGCATGAAATATTTGCCACTGGACTTTAAGCAACCAACAATCAATCAATCAATTTAATTTAAAGACGCACCAATTTTGGTCTTCAAGTCTCATAACATCACTGATGATTCGCCCACGGAAAGCAGAATATCAAGAGAAGTTGGTTTTAGCATTACCTTTTCACACACCAAATCTCTGCGAAACTTCAATAGTACTTTTCCCCCGACCACTTGCATGCATATTAATTGCTCTGAGGTTAAACATTGACATACAATGTATTTTCACACAATGTCAACTATAGTCATTATCCGGAAAAACCTCTTATCCGAAGGATTTGTTATCTTTTATATAAAGTCAAAATTTTATTAACAAAAATATAACTTATTTACAGAAAATACACAAAAGAACTACTATATATATATTCAAATCACTCAAAAATAAATTAACTTCTCCTACAAAATCTACATAATCACATCGAAACTATCAAATTGATTGTGAATGAAAAAATAAATGGTGGAGCTGATTGACGGATAGGAAATTTCCGTAATTAAAAAAGATACAAATGATGTTTTTATTTTTGAGTTTTTGACAAAATTGTTTGGAATTTGCCCAACAAAATTTGCATGCAGTATCGCAATAACATGTTGTGTCCTCTCAATTGTCAAATACTGTTTTTGAATCATATGTTTTCTCGTTTTCAAAGAAAAACGTGTTAAATTTCTATCTAAAAAACAGCCAACTGTAAGTTTGAAAGTTTTACTTGGAGATGGTAAAATATTTATGTCTTCATCATTCCGATGATCCTTGATGATATGTGCATAGAAAATATTTACGAAAATAGCGGGAAATTTAACCAAAAAATATGTTTTTGGATTTTAAGGTAACTACCCAAAACCGTAAATTGAGGGGTACCCTCATTAAAGGGATAATATACAAAAATGTGACCATAGAAACTTTTTACGACCCGACGGAAATTAAAATATAGATATTATTCTATCATTTAAATCGATTTGCAGCCGTGTGTTATTCCGGACCATTAAACTCGTTAACTATGCGTCTTTTTCGATGTCAGTTGCAGTACTAATAGTAATGTCTTTCATCCTAATTAATAGTACACTTTTCGTAGGCATGATTTTAAACAACAATTAACTGTTTAGTATTAAATTTATATTAAGATCAATTTTGTTACATCTTGCGATCAATTTTATTTAGCAATCGCCAATGGCAGTCAGCAGGGTTAGAGAACATCTGTTGTTCGAACTGTTAGTCAAATGCGTTTTTTTTTAAATATACTTTTTCACTTTTTTAGTCTTTTGGAAAATGTTGTTTGTGCTGTTTTTAGACCCTTCTACAACGAAATTTGTTTTACATGCACACGTATAAAAATTGCGGTTTTTATCCAACGCAATCATAGGTTTGAACGTAGTTTTCAATTTAGACTCGTTTTTATTTTTTCGTTTGGGCTTGTATCATATTTTCCCTCCGGTTTATATGATCCGTTCATCCTATATTGACTCTTAAAATTCAAGAGTTTATCTAAAAATGAGGGTACTTTTTACATGGCCTTCCAAATACCGTTTCGATCGTTAACATCACTGAAGAGACATTTATTGTCGAAATCCGGATCTGGTATACTAAAAAAATATTGACACCTTATGTTTGTGGCATAGCATCGTGGCCACAAGTTAAAATTTTTTTCTGTTAAGTATTAAATTTATATTAAGATCCATTTTATTACATCTTGTGATCAATTTTATTTGGCAATCGCCAATGGCAGTCAGCAGGGTTAAAGAACATCAGTTGTTCGACCTGTTAGTCAAATGCGTTTTGTTTAAATATACTTTTTCACTTTTTTGGTCTTTTGGAAAATGTTGTTTGTGCTATTTTTAGACCCTTCTACAACGAAATTTGTTTTACATGCACACGTATAAAAATTGCGGTTTTTATCCAACGCAATCATAGGTTTGAACGTAGTTTTCAATTTAGACTCGTTTATATATATATATATATATATATATATATATAAGAGCCCAGGTGGTCGTGTGGTCTAGGGCTTTCGCAAATTTTTGGTTCTTCCCTCGCCGGGATTCGAACTCTTTTATAAGGAAATTATTTGTGATAATGAACTTGTAAAACTACCATGTAATAATATAAGAAGTTACACGGGTCTCAAACGTACTCGGTTTTTGTCGAACCTTCGAATTTAGTCGAAACAGCGAGACTAAGCGATCCTACAGTCCGTCGTCGGCGGCGTCAAAAATATTCACTCTGTGGTTAAAGTTTTTAAAATTTTGATAACTTTCTTAAGGTTCATGTGGACCCTATGGCTAAAATGGCCGTATTTTCACCTCAAAATTTAATCTGAGTACAGGCAAACCTGTGCATTTTGAGAAGTTTTAAGGCATAGCATGCCCTAGATAAATAGAATTAAAATGCATTGTATGATTTAGAAAATTCATAACTTAACTGAATTTTACCGTACACTTTTTTTGTCCCTGCAGAAGATGATAAAATTAACAAACAGTTGAGTTTACCTTGATATGGTCCACTCAGGTACACAGTTTAAATAACCAATTATTGTCACGTATCTATTGTCCATCTCATGTCCATGTCAAACAAAACAGCTCACTTCAATAATTACCTGTGGGGAAGTTCTCAAACCTGTTTCCCAACTTAGTTTATTTTGGCACCTTCTGGAGGAATGAAAAAAAGTGCACGGCAAAATCCTGGTAAGTTTTTATTTTTCTAAAACACAAAACATATTTGAAATTTATTTATCTAGGGCATGCTATGCCTGAAAATTTTTACAGATGCACAGGTTTGTCTGTACTCAGAGTAAATTTTGAGGTGAAAATACGGCCATTTTAGCCATAGGGTTCACATGAACCTTAAACTATCATGGATTTCTACCAAACTTGGACAGAAGCTTGTTTATGATCATAAGATAGTATCCAGAAGTAAATTTTGTAAAAATAAAATTCCATTTTTTCCGTATTTTACTTTTAAATGGACTTAGTTTTTCTGCCAGGGAATATTACATTCACTCTGTGGTTAAACTTTGTAAAATTTAACTTTCTTATACTATTTTGGATTTGTACCAAACTTGGACAGAAGCTTGTTTATGATCAAAAGCTGATATCTTAGAAGGAAATTTAGTTTTCTTCCAGTTAACATTACATCTAGTCTGCAGTTAAAAGTTTTTAAACAGTGTTTGATTCATAAACTATTCTGGATTTTTATCAAACTTGGACAGAAGCTTCTTACAATTTAAAGATAATATCAACAGGAATATTCTATTGATTTATTTCCTCATTTCTGTTGAGCCTGCGATTAACAGAAAGAATAGGCGTTACACCCCAGCTCCTTTGTTCTAACAGGGGTGATCTGAGCCGGATCACCCCTACCAGATCACCCCAGTTCGAGTTTCTTTGTTATGCATGCTTTCCTTTGTTCTGTAACATTTTGGCGGGAATGTCAAATCCACTATAAAACTTATAATTAATTATACGGAAAAGACTATCTATCAAAATTCACGTAGAAAAAATCCAGGGTATATGCTGGGATTCGAACTCAAGACCTTTAGCATATCAGGCCACGACACATACCACTACACCAGGACGACTGGATACGAAATAGTAGTAATTTGAAATACTTAAAGGAAGCAAGATCTTTTTATAAGTGGGGCGAGTTGTCAGACCTTTATTTAGTGGGGTTTTAACCTTTTTCTTTTATTAGTGAGTTTTCAGACTGATTGTTCAATTTTATTTTACATTTTTTCAAAGTGGGGCAAGTCGGTAAAGAAGAGTGGGGCGATATTTTTATAAAGTGGCGATATAGTGTGGGCCGATTGACAAGTGTGGCGAGTTGATATTGTTTGATATCTACTCATCGTGTTTGGGGGTCAAAAAGGGTATACATCATAAACATGATAAAGTGATATATAAAGTATATTATTATGGTTGTGTGGCGTTCTAAACTAGATTTTATGAATTGTAAATGGTTTTTCGTCTAATCTTAAACAGCTTGGATGTAAAATAGTTATCCCAGTCGGACTTGGTGTGTCAGTGTTAGATCACCCTCTGGCCTCCGGCCATCGGGGTGATCTTACACTGACACACCGCGTCCTTGTGGGATAACTATTAAAGACACTGGGTTCAGCGGAACCTTTACACATTTTTTTTAATATATAATCATTTCAGCACGCAATCAGTTCATATATATCATTTGTTGTTCACTTCTGACTATGCGGTCAAAAAATTTGCAGTTTGATTATCGTACTAGATGTCTCAACATCCTACGAACGGACATAAGTCTATGAACGTATCGTTAAGGAGCAGTAATTTTGTTCAGTGGCAAAAATACTGAACTTAGAGGAAGATCAATTGGGAAAGTCCATAATCACATGGCAAAATCAAATAACAAAACGCATCAAAAACGAATGGACAAGAACTGCCATATTCCTGACTTGGTACAGGCATTTTCAAATGTAGAAAATGGTGGATTAAACCTGGTTCTATAGCGCTAACCCTCTCACTTTAATGACAGTCTCATCAATTTCCGATATTTTTACATTGATGCGTTAAATAAACAGACACAATAAATAAAATAGTCAAAATATGGGTACATCAGTCATCATCGTTTAACAATTTTAAAAGGAACAATTTAACAGAACACAAAAACATCTACTATCTACGAACACATTTATTGGTTTGAATTTCTCCCGAATTTGCAGTGTGTTTAAAGACAACAGTAAAAAAAATGATATTCTTTTTTCCTACCTTGTATTTTATTGTTGTGTTTAAATATTAGTTATCCAATTTATTTTAAAATTGAGAATGGAAATGGGGAACGTGTCAAAGAGACAACAACTCCACCATAGAGCAGATAACAGCCGAAGGCCATCAATGGGTCTTCAATGCAGCAAGGAACTCCCGCACCCGGAGGAATCCTTCAGCTGGTCCCTAAACAAATATGTATACTGGTTCAGAGATAATTTGTCTTGTTGAATGTTACGTAATCTAATCGGACGATTTATCTCCTTTATCCATCATAAGATAAGTTGTACTTAAACAGATTGAAAAAAAGGCATACATTCAGACAAAATTGAGAATGGAAATGGGGAATGTGTCAAAGATACAAAAAATAGACTAATGAACAGAAAACAACCAAGCTAGCCATCAGTGAGACAAAAACCATCTACTAGATGCCTGCTTCAGCTGGCCCCTAAACCCAACTGCGAACTAGTTAATTGAAAATAATTTAAATAAATCTTCAATCTAAATAACTGTACATGTTATTAAAGAAATATTTTGTGTATTTCTGTGTTTGGTGCAAAATTTCGACTATTAAAAACGGTCCCAATCAAAATGGCAGCAAAAAACTAGACGACCTTAGATGAATAAGGCTACTTGGTAGGCCCGTTTTGTGCGAAATAAAGGCAACAGTAGTAAACCGCTGTTCGAAATTCATAAATCGAGTGAGAAAGAAACAAATTCAGGTTACAAACTAAAACTGAGGGAAATGCATCAAATGTAACTACGACACCACAGAAACACAACATTAAAATGTAACACACGCAGACACGAACTATAATAATTATAACAATGGACTTAATAGTTACCAAAAGTACCAGGATTATAATTTTATACGCCAGACGCGCGTTTCGTCTACATAAGACTCATCAGTGACGCTCAGATAAAAATAGTTAAAAAGCCAAATCAATACAAAGTTGAAGAGCATTGAGGATCCAAAATTCCAAAAAGTTGTGCCAAATACGGCTAAGGTAATCTACTCCTGGGGTAAGAAAATCCTTAGTTTTTCGAAAAATTCAAGGTTTTGTAAACAGCAAATTTATAAAAATGACCATATAATTGATATTCATGTCAACACCGAAGTGCTGACTACTGGGCTGGTGATACCCTCGGGGACGAAACGTCCACCAGCAGTGGCATCGACCCAGTGGTGTAAATAGTTATCAAAAGTACCAGGTTTATAATTTTATACGCCAGACGCGCGTTTCGTCTAGATAAGACCCATCAGTGACGCTCAGATCAAAATAGTTAAAAAGCCAAATCAATACAAAGTTGAAGAGCATTGAGGATCCAAAATTCCAAAAAGTTGTGCCAAATACGGCTAAGGTAATCTACTCCTGGGGTACGAAAATCCTTAGTTTTTCAAAAAATTCAAGGTTTTGTAAACAGAAAATTTATAAAAATGACCATATAATTAATATTCATATCAACACCGAAGTGCTGACTACTGGGCTGGTGATACCCTCGGGGACGAAACGTCCACCAGCAGTGGCATCGACCCAGTGGTGTAAATAGTTATCAAAAGTACCAGGAGTATAATTTTATACGCCAGACGCGCGTTTCGTCTAGATAAGACTCATCAGTGACGCTCAGATCAAAATAGTTAAAAAGCCAAATCAATACAAAGTTGAAGAGCATTGAGGATCAAAAATTCCAAAAAGTTGTGCCAAATACGGCTAAGGTAATCTACTCCTGGGGTAAGAAAATCCTTAGTTTTTCAAAAAATTCAAGGTTTTGTAAACAGAAAATTTATAAAAATGACCATATAATTGATGTTCATGTCAACACCGAAGTGCTGACTACTGGGCTGGTGATACCCTCGGGGACGAAACGTCCACCAGCAGTGGCATCGACCCAGTGGTGTAAATAGTTATCAAAAGTACCAGGATTATAATTTTATACGCCAGACGCGCGTTTCGTCTAGATAAGACTCATCAGTGACGCTCAGATCAAAATAGTTAAAAAGCCAAATCAATACAAAGTTGAAGAGCATTGAGGATTCAAAATTCCAAAAAGTTGTGCCAAATACGGCTAAGGTAATCTACTCCTGGGGTAATATATAAAATTATAATGTTTTTACGAAAAGTATTGCTAAAATCATCAAGTTTAATTATGCAGTATGAGTTACAATCTTTATTTTGGTAAAATTTGCCAAACAAATAAGAAATAGGAAAACATATGTAATCAAACATGGTTAAAGGCGAGACTCTGACTTCTTACTGAGTGAGAGCATCTTCAATTAACATTGATAATGATGCAGTATTAGCAATCAATGAAAATCCAACACTTTCTAATTTTATTTTCCATGTTTCATGGAACACGTCGATCATAGTCAAATAATTGGAAGCATGAAGTGTAATATTACAGCGGACCACAATTATGATAATGAATCGTTAATGGGTTCTTATCTCTGACTAGTTAAATGACACAGGATAGACATGATGTTGATGTTGTGTAGACCGTTTCGTTGTCTGCAGGTGGTGTTTCTGTCGATATCCATGTCGCATTAGAAAGAATCCAGAAAAAATATTATTAAAAATGTAATTCTGACAAAATCAAAAATCGTTGATAGTATGTAAATATTTGTACTTACTTCGTACACAGAGTCATTGATGTTTCGGTGATTCAAATGAGGGATACTTCATATGTGTCATATACATTTAGATGTACTTTCAAAATACTGCATTTGATGTGACAAGATTGGAAGATGATTTTTTACAAATGCAAAATAAGATTACTGTTGAATTTATAATACTGGCTGATTCATGATTACACGCATTATAATACACTAAACTACTGTTACCATGTTTCTATGTTACTGATGAAAAACGATGTCCATTCAAATCTCCAGTGAAATAACATAAGGAGGAAAATTAATTGCATAAGGAGGTTTACGATGAATCTGTGGGTTGTAGCGCTTGGTTTAAAGCAGGAGTTGTTGTCTTTAATGTGCAAGTATCATTTACAATCAAAATCAGTGCTGTCAGAAACTGGTGAGGGTATAACCACAATTTTACAAATATAGATATATAGTTATTTTTTTTGGTAAATATAGATAGATAACACATAAAGTATATATTATTGTTCATTCTTTAATTTAAAAAGGTAGGTAACTAGTATCATTTTCCTCTTTTTCGCTCGCTCTCTTAATGCTATTAAATACTTTTAATCGTTCATGTTTTCTGGCAAGAATAAATTAACTTACATAATTTAAATACATATTTTTACACATTGCTTTTCAATATCAGATACAATTACAAATCATATGGAATATTAAAGTATCAACCATTGACAAGTTATTGCAGAAAAACGATCGTCTCCCCTTTTACGTATCGAAACCATATACACAAAAAGCCATAGAAAGAAGAGTTTACTAACGTGATACATGTACAATAATTACTCAATATGAAGTTATATAGCAAATTACACGACACCAATATATACTGTTGGTGATACATCCAGTGTAATTCATTGAACAATGATTTCAAAACTAACCAAATAGACTTACCTGTTGTTTTACCAGACTCGCCTTAAGGATATTCGCTACTCTGATTCAAAATAGCAAGTTGTTTAAACGACTGTTATAAATTCATAGTATGTAAATAAAGGAACTAAAAAAGCAGAAAAAAATGAAGGGTCCGTGTGCTTGTTTTTGAGATATAAGCCATCGAAAATTTGGCGGGAAATAATTCTCTCTAGACTGTTCTTACATTCACATTGGAACCCTTTTTCTTTAAAAAAAAAATATGAAAACATAACATGGATTTTATTAGATTTTCAAATATGGCTGTTTAAACTATAAGTAATAAAATTATGAAAAGAAAAATAAGGGTTAGCGGGGAATTTTTTTTAATGGCACTACATGTATAAAACCAGAGGATTCCGAATATCTTGCAAAAATTCAAAAACAAGAGGAGCGAACATCCTTAAGTCAATAACAGACTCATCAGTGGTATTCAGATTTTTACAATTAGAAAGTCAAATCAAATACGAATTTGACGGGCGCTAAATACTGAAAATGGTCAACAGTTGTGCCAAATACGGCATATGCAATCGTATAAACTAATAATTGATATATTTGTTGGGAGAGATTGTGGTTCAAGGCTTGAAGAAAAACAAAGTAACAAGAAGTTCCCGTAAACCCAAACACGTAATGAATAATCACGTTTTAAGCAGTCTTAAGGCGATGGTGATGACTCTTAAAGATTCGATTAATATCACTTTAATCGAGTTGTTCTTTTTATAGTAAAAAGCAATGATTAAAAGAAATCATTAAAGACATTAGGTTCATAATTTGTTAACCATACGTGCGTGTAGTCTACATAAGACTACAAGCGGCACTGACATCAAAATAGTTGAAAGACCAAATTCAATTACGAAGTTGAAGAGCATATGTCAAATGCGGCTATAAGGTCATCTATGTCTACCATACTATATATTTTGTTCACCAATGGCGTATAAACGTGATAATAAGCTCATCATAGATACCAGGATTAATTGTTAAACACCAGAGAGAGTTATCAATGATTATAAAGGATTTTTCTTTTCATTTGCGTATAAGTGAACTGACTATGATTTTTAACATTAATTTTGTAATAGCAAATGACTTGAATGTATAATTTGTAAAGTTATACGATACCTGGGCCTAATTGTGTTTAAAATCAAGAAGGTTTATAAAAGACCTGTTTTCGACATGTTGTTTACCAGGCAAGCAATGTGAGAAAAATTCAACAAAAGTCGTTCTTCTTCACCTTCTTACACATATATTCATTAACTTTAAACATTTTGATCCTGAAATATGCCCTCAATATTGTTATCCAATCATATAGAAACTATATTTGTCATATTTTATATTGTAACAACACTTCAACTTTTATCTAGTACAGAAAAGTTTATATTCTTCGTATTGCATTGATATCAGCTACCAGTTTTCAAAGAAAATCCCTATAATTGTAGCTATAATTCAATCAAATTTCCTGTTATGTTGTATTTTCGTTTGAAAAAACGCTGTAAGGTGGTGGACAATCCAGGGCTTGATTTAAATTATAATTATTCCTCACTATATTATCTGATGGATCACTCCTGGTCAAAGATTGTTCGGAATCATATCCCGATTCAGCAGGATTGTTGTTAGACTCGTTTGAATTTGACAAAGGACTTTCTCCTACCGCAATGCTATAAGGCGGTGGTGTCACTACAAAAAAAAGTTATTTAAAATTCACATATGACAATGGTTATGTTCAAATTGTAATTACAATATCTTCCCTTTTTCTCCAACTGTCACCTACCTAATTTTTTCACATGGTTTGTAATTACATGATCAACCTGACGGTGCCATATGTAGAGCAGGGTATGCTTACCTTTCTGAGCACCTGACATCACCACTGGTTTGTTTTCAAGTATTGTTGATCCTGCTTTAGTTTTACGTTTTGTTCTTTGTTCTTTTAAATGTTTAAATGGCTGCGTTGTTTACACCGGTATTGTCTATCCTTTATCATTAAGTTTTGATTTCCAAATTTAACACGCAGTCCAGTTTCAGGGTTAGAAAAATTAACATGACCGACGGCTTACGAATGTGATGATGCTTTGGTATTAGAGAAGAATCCATTTCTAATCCGCTATTGTGTGATTCATCAGTGCTTGATATAGCCTATAAAGATATTTAATAGGAGTAACACCAAGGGTTATCGCATGTGGAGTAGGATCTGCTTACCCTTCCGGAGCACCTGAGATCAACCCAGTTTTTGAAGGGGTTCGTGTTGGTCAGTCTTTCGTTTTCTATGTTGTGTTTTGTGTACTGTTGTTTGTTTGTGTTTCCTTTGAAAGCATGAAGTGGTCAGTTTATTTTAGACTTGTAAGTTTGGATGTCCCTTTGGCGTCCTTCTCCTCTCTTTGTAAAGTTGTTTACAGGTAAACATCATAATTAGCACTTAAAGACGCGTATTTAAGTCTTTTTGTTGATGAAAATAAAGTACCAAAAGTTCCACAGCTACTATAAAATGATAATATTTAAAAATTAATACGAACTGTTTAAGACTAGCCCAACATGCTATATTTTATATTGCGAATAAACTTGACATGAATACAAGGATTTTAATTGCGTACTCTAGACGGGCGTGTCATCTACAAAAAAATTGTCAGTGACGTTCTAATCACAAAAGATAAAAGCATAAGTAAAAAGTTGAGAAAATTGTGTACCCATAATTGCAACTGATTTCGGAAAAAGCTGCATACAGAAATATGGAACTCAGATATCAGAATGCGATAAAGTTTTGTTTTATATACCCAGTCATTCGAGTTAAAAAAAAAAGCCTCACAATAATTTCTGAATTAATATTACTTAACTATTCTGAACAAAACAATTCAATCCAAAATCAAGTCAATTTAGTGCAGTTTGTGTAAAGTGTGGACATCTGTGCGCACATCAAATTGTCACCAGGCTCTTACGTGATTAAATGTTTAGAAAGCAAAGAATGAGCAGGCAGTTAGACAAACCAGTTTGTATATTGTGCTTACAGTAACAATATTACCTCTTTTAAATGTACCTTTGAGTGTTGCTTAGCATTGCATGGAGAGTATTTGTTGAGTAGTGTATATTCAATAATTATTTACGTTTAAATGTTGAGTAAAGTAAATCTTCAAAAGCTGAAATCAGGAGCGATTCCGTGAGTCAATATTAAATAGTTTCTCCAATAATTTCTCGTGGATATATATAATTTCAAGAGTCTATCAATAATTCCAAAATTGAGGTTAATTATAAGGCCTTCCAAATACCGTTTAGATCCCTAACATCACCGAAGAGACATTAATTGACGAAATTCAGTTATGGTATACAAATGTTTGCACCTCATGTTTGCGTATACCATCTTTTCCGCATATTTATTGTTTTCTGTTTGGTATTAAATTAATATTCAAGATATATTTTGTTAAATCTGGTTATCAATTTTTTGGCCAATTGCCAATGGCAGTCAGGAGGGTTTCAGAATTTCCGTTGTATGGCCTGTTTGTCAAATACGTTTTGTTAAAATATAGTTTTTCGCTTATTTGGCCTTTTGAAAAATGTTTTTTATCCAACGCAATCGTAGGTTTGAACGTTGTTTTCAATTTATTTATATATTAAAAAAAATAACATGGAAAGCTAGTATGGTTAACTTCTTTACCAATCAAATTCATATCAATACAATCATATATTATATTGATTAAAGGTTTTGCCATTTATTTTCCATCGAAATGCTGTGTGTTTTTACTATCGAACGAATTCCGCTAAATAAAACCTGACACGAACCTCGCTTATACGTTTTTTGATGTAAGAGTATGTGTTGTATTGAAGCAGATTCCTGGTATTACATTAGTATATAGTTAGTTGTGTTAGTTATAATAATATTTGTAAGGTAAGTGCGTTAATATTTGTACGTTTTTCTATATATAAATAAAAAGAAAAGTAGCGACATACTTGTACATCTGGAATCTCCTATAAAGGTTTATATATTGGTTTAATTGATGTCTGCTGCTGGCTTGTCAGTGACTGCTATAAGTCCTTTGTTAATTTATATATCATGGTCATTTTTGAAATGGTCTTTTGATAACTATTCAGACATCGAACTCGGACTTCTTTTAACCTAATTTTAAATGTGCGTATTCGATGTGTGTTGGTTAATCCTCCATCAACTAGAGGTATAGGGGAAGAGTTGAGATTACGCTAAACATGTCGCATTTTCACGCCTCTCCTCAGTCAAAAGCATCTGGCCTTTGTTAGTCTTATATATTGTTTTCAAATTTTAGTTCATTTAATGAACTAAAATTTGAAAACAATAGACAAATGATTTATATGTTTTGGAGTTAAGTGTGATGTCCATTTTCACTGAACTAGTACACATTTGTTTTAGGGGCCAACTCAAGCTCGCCTCCGGTTGCGAGATTTTCGCGCTGTGTTGAAGAACCATTGGTAGACTTGGGCTGTTTTCTGCTCTTTTGTCGGGTTGTTGTCTCTTTGACACATTCCCCAATTCCATTCTGAACTTTATTACTTTTAAGAAATATGATAAAGGAAAAACTCTATCAACTAAAGATCTCAGGAGTAAAAAGCTAGCTAAAAATTCAGGTTTAATTCACCATTGTTTACGTAAGAAAATGCCAGGAATACGAAAGTTGCTATCAATTCGTTTGATGTGTTTGCGCTTTCGATTTTGACAATTGCTTTCCGTTAAGAAATGTCCTCGGAGCTCGGATTTTAAAGATGAATCATTTTACAAGTCCAAGTTATCTTTCTTTGCATAAGTATTTTATAGCAAGTGTGACATCCTCATTGTGAGAATAAATTAAAGGCTTTTTTGACGGTTTGATGCTAATGGTTTTTTTTGTTTTTTTTTCAATCATCATTGACCAAAATATTTTTGAGCTTCACATATAGTGTATCTAAAAAGTAAAATCACAAAAATACTGAACTCCGAGGAAAATTCAAAACGGAAAGTCCCTAATCAAATGGCAATATCAAAGGATAAAACACATCAAACGAATGGACAACAATAAAATTAATTGGTTTCGGTTTACTTCTTTCAATGAATTTAAATAATAACAAACTCATGTCTCAGCAATTTTTACCTGTAACTGACGATTGATGGTGAAAGTAGTTAACAACTTGTCCAGATTGGGCTGGTTGTCGTCTATTGCTTATCATAAAGTATCCTACGATTATTGTTGATATGATAAGCATAGCTGCTACTCCTGCAGAAACGGTCGCTATAAGCACACTATTATTTTCTTCTCCAACACCTATTTAAAAAAGACATTTATGTGAAAGCTTTTATCGGTTTTGGCTTTTTATTCAATAATTTCATCTCACTTGCTAGAACTTCGGTACTACATATAGCTAAATGATACATAAAGGAGAACTAATTTTAATATTTCACTTCCAGGGAAGGGGTTATGTTTTATGTCTGAGTCAGCGAACATATGTTTTTCACTTAAGAATTGAATGCTCTTTTTTGTTTGAAGCGCGAAAGCGCTTCATACTAAAAATGTGCGCACGGTCAACGCTTTTACAACCCTATAAAGTTACAAAAAAAAGCATTCAATACTTATAATTACATTTTTACCTATAGGATCATGAAAACACGCCTTTTATCAAGTATTTATTTCATTTACCTGTGCACTTTATTGTGGGACCTCGTGTCATCATGAATGAAAAGTTTTATTGTGTGATACAACTGCTTAAGGAATAACACGTGATGTACAGTTAGCCAATCAGAATAACGTATTATAGTGAAACATACTTGACTTTCACGCTACATTGAAGACCTGTTGGTGACCCTCTGCTGTTGTTTTTTTTATTTGGTCGGGTTGTTGTCTCTTTGACACATTCCCCATTTCCCTTCTCAATTTTATTTAATGTAATTATTAAAAGCTATGTGGAAAACCTGGATTCAAAATATTTTTTTTGTCATCTGCTTGACCACAATATTTTGGCCCCCTCAAATAAAAGATCAGATTTATTTTTTTTTTGGAAAAAACATACCCCCATTTGTAAAGTTAACAGTCGTTTCCTCACAAAGGTGTTACTGATATATTCATACTTTTTTGGCTTTCCAAAATGTTTGTAACGAGTGAACATAATGATAATTATAGTAAAATCATTCATAGCTTTAACATCAATAAGGAGATCTAGTATAGTTGCCAATGAGACAACAAGCCACCATACACAAAAGAACGAGACAGGGTAACTTTAATTCTGTCACCGTTCGTCTTTCAACCATGACCAAAACCGTACCTTATTGGAAGCTATAAAAGTCACGATCATCACAAAATGTTCAAAAAATTATTGGAGAAGAACCAAAAATCTATTCTATGAAAATACGATAAACTAAAAACAACAAATTTGGACAATCAAAATTTATACGTCAAAAGACTGATTACGTTTTAATCCGCAAAATCAAATAAAAAAATGTCTATATCCCAATTCCTATTTTCGAAATATTTTTTTTCCCGATCTAATTTTAATTATTCCTAGCTTCGACTAGTGACAAAACAATACTGCATTCAAATCCGTAACACTACAATACTGCCCACACATGATTAACAGTCTAATAATGCATCAAATGCTTCACAGTCTATAGTTAATAATGCATACAAATGCTTGACAGTGCAATACTGCATGTCAATGGCGGACGTAAAAGTATTACATACAATGTCTGGCAGTGGAAAATTATATTCAATTGTCTGAGGGTTGAATATTGCATACATATGCCTTGTAGTGCAATATTGCATACAAATGTCAGGCGGTAATAATGCATACAAATGTCCCCTCTTTATGTGTTCCCATTTCCATCCTCAAAACTAAATATCCGACGATGAAACAATGCATACATAAGTGGGGCAACACACATTGCAAACAAATGCCTAACGACTAATAACGCATACGAGTATTCCCCTTTACAAGTGTCGGAGATTGTTTATAAAAACCCGTGGCTCTCAATCTTGCTGTCGACTTTTTCATTATCAATATATTATCTGAATGTGTGATTCTGAATTTCGTTGTTTTCTTTAAATTTTATCAACGTTCACTTATGTTATTTTTTAACCTCTTGCACTTTTGCCCCTTGTTAACTCGTTTCTTATATTCAGATGAAACAAATTCCATTGAAGTGTTTTCAATGTAAAAAAATACCCACCGTTTGAGGATACAGTTGTTGATGGTAAAGAGCATTGTCCGTGATTGCTTGTGTTTGAGAATATTGTCACGGTGCAGACGGTGTGCTCTATCAAACCCGCATTTTTCCAATTAAATGTTAAAGTTCTGCCTGTTATTGTCCAAGGAAGACACCACGGTCTGTAAATTTCCTTGTTTAAAGTCTGTTAAGCATAAAACAAATATGGTTTAACGTACTACTAGAATATTGGAGACCAACTTTTTTTTATATACTCGATTTTTGCAGGTGGAACCAGAATGTGTCCCAAGTACACGGATGCCCCATCCGCACTATCATTTTCTATGTTCAATGGACCGTAAAAATGAGATGAAATCTCTAATTTGGCATTAAAATTAGAACGATCATAACATAGGGAACATGTTTACTAAGTTTCAAGTTCATTGGACTTCAACTTCGTCAAAAACTACCTCGACCAAAAACTTTAACCTGAAGCGGGACAGACCGGACGCACATACCAGAAAACATAATGCCCATAAATGGAGCATCCAAATTACGCGAATATGAATAATAATATTGATTTATTATACGATTACCATTGAGACAGATATTACTCAACTCAACTTGAAGCTTTAACCTGCGTTTTTCTTTGAACCGTGAAATTATTAACACAACATTAATTGGCTTTCCATACAAAATATACTAGCATTCAAGTCATAAACAAGTGTACTTAGTTTCAAGCTTATCCACTTAAACCCAAATTACTAGACCAACACGGTCTGGACAAACGGAGCACGGACTAGAAAAGAAAAAAATCAATCCAATTTTTACTGAAAAATGTTAAATTTTATTCCTAACAGAATACAATATGTTTGAAAATATGCTTACGTAGCAATAAGGTAACATATCCTAGCTTTATAAGATAAAAATTTAAACCTACCATATACTTTTAATTGAGAACATGACTATTTGTATCGTGTGAGAGAGTGTAAATGTGTCAGTGTCAGTAAAATGATACATTTTATAAACTGAATAAATCGTAAAAAGTGCATGTCATGCACATTATGAATAGTAAATTACCATTACCTGATTACAAATTACAACCAGGAAGAGACCTTTTTTAAGTATTGAATGATCCATGTATACATTTATTGGGGTTTAAATACGTTGACTAAATCATATTTTGTATACTAAAATTCTGCTCACGATCAACCCTATACAATTACAAAAAGACGCATTCATTATTCTTATGACTGCATGTTTATACCACCACCTCCTTGAAATCATTAGTTAGTTCATCAAATGTTTCATTTCTTTTCCTATGCATCGTTAACACTTTGTTTTCCATTTTGAATTGCCCTCGGAGTTCAGTATTTTTATGATTTTACTTTTTACATGGCAAGCAAGCGCTGTAAGAAGATTGGGAAATAAGAGCTAATTTTGATATGCCTCTCGATTTTCATAAAAAAAAACCGTTCTTATTGAACATACATGTAATGTTATTATTTAAGAGTAAAAATAATTAAAGAAACTTGTTGTTAAGTTGTGCTTACAAAATATACCGCTTGATCAACACTGATGGTTGCAATATGACAGTTGTTTACATCCCTACAACAGTAGCTACCGACTGTTATACAAATCTGTGCGTTGCTGGTTACGGGAAAATATAAGTGGCATGGTTCTGTGTGTAACTGTGATGATGCTCGTAAAACATAGCTGACAGCGTGGTTGTCCAAACAGTGGGTGGTACTGCATTGTCTTGGCAATTCAACTGTAAAAGTTTTAATGAACTATAAGGTGCTAACTACATTGAAAGTACATGTTAAAGAAGTCAAAATGATACTTTTTATACAAAATGAGAAAAAATTATCTTTGCCCAATTATAATCGAAATATACTGTATATTTCCTTGTAATACACTAGTATCTAAACTGCATATAAATCGACATAATTGATTCTGTTTTACCAACCACCTATCATATTATCGCTTGGTAGATACCACTGATGAGGGAAGCTTCATGCCCAACGAATAACGTGCCTAGTAGTCGCCACTCCTGTGACGAAATGAAATACAGTTTTTGCGACCTTTGTGTAGATTTAATGTTGATTCGTATGTACACAAAACGGTCATATAATAATATTAATAATAATATTCTTATTTAAAGAGAGTAACTCATTTGGATTAAGCCAATTTTCAATAAGGCTCTCTACATACAATGTTAACAATATGAATAAAACATAATTAATCTACTATTACACACATGTAAACAATAGACGTATATAAAGTAATACAACAAAAACAAAAACAACTATGGTATACATTGTGGTTTAACACTTTTAAAAATAAAATGACTTGTAAAACTTTTTGAATGCAGATATACTCTTTAATTTTTTAAGTTTACTGGACAGTGAATTCCACACTTTTGGACCACTAAAAGAAAAATTTGATTTAGGGACAATAAATTTATCCGATGATGAAAGTCGAGTATTGTACGATTGTTTACTACTTGTAGGCTCAATAAGATTATATAAATATTTTGGTGCCAGTTGTTGTTTTGATTTATACTTTAATAATGATTTGTGGTAAAGTATTCTCTTATTAACAGGAATAATTCCAGATTCCGTATACAGTTCAATAGATGGTTTACGAATATCGTGTTCGTTTAAAATAATTCTAGCTGCCCTTTTTTGCAATTCTAGTAAACTGTCAACTTAAAACTTGTTACAGTTTCCCCATACTGAACAAGTGGAAGAATATACGCATTGGAAAATATAATTTGTGCATTGTGATTCAAGTATTTCTTGATTTTTATTAATAAAGCTAATGAAGTATTAACTTTTTGGATTATATGATTAATTTGTGAATTTAATTAAAGAGTGTTGTCAACAAAAATACCCAGGACTTTTTCACAGTGACTTTCATTAATCTTTTGGCCATTAATGGATACATTTAATGTGTCATTACACATCACAGATAGTTTTTGTTTTGAACCTATACACATTATTTTAGTTTTTGACACATTAACTAACATTTTGTTTTCATCAACCCAATGACAAATATTTTCTAATACAACATTGAGTGTCTGACTTATTTACCTTTTGTTTTTTTTTTTCAATTACAGAAATAGTGCTATCAATTTATCAGCAAAAAGATCAAGATTATGATTAGGATTACACAAAGGCAAATCATTAATGAATATTAAGAATAATATATGACATATGACGTAAGCCTAGTAACATTGATGAGATTTCAAAAAATAAATCCAAACACATTTTGTTATATATATGGTATTATTTTTCGAATGTTATACACAACTACATTAAAAACATGTTCTTAATTAAGAATTCAAAAAAATGCTGATCAGTCTGAGGATCAATCTATCATATCGATGTCAGTGTTTGCTTAACTTGTACGTTTTTCAATATTTAACAGACAAAATTGTCTGTTTATTTCTTAGGTAATGAACGGTTAAAGAACTTGATCATTTGAAAAAGTTTGTAACGTTCAATTTGTGTACAAATTATGTTTTTTTTTTTAATTTGAAACAAGAATTGCATATAAAATTCATATTATACTTTTCGCATTTTACCCATGACGGTCATGTTGATTGATGATCCGTTACAAATTTTACAAATATTATTTAGATATAAGATCATAATATATCAGTCATATCAAGTTTAATTTCTATTGGTTTATTGGTTTCGATGAAAAAGATTTTAAATAGACAGATTTAACACAAAAATCGTAGTATAAGTTACAGTGAGGGTGAATACATGAGGTGCCACCCGTACATTTATTTCTCATATACCGCTTTTATAAATTTTCCCACTTCTATTTTTTTCTTTCTTAGATCCTACTTTTTTACTCCTGTAACCATATTCCAACTTTTTAGTTTTTATGTTATGTTCGTATTATAGTAATTTATCATATACTTAGCATTGATATGATAGCTTTTGCATATGTGTAATGAGCGGAAGTACACAAGCCATAATTTCCCACCCGGGCTGATAACCCATATCAGGGGCATCTCGTGCACAAAACCCATAATAGTGCCTCTCGTGCAAGTTACTTCCGGTATTTCCGGTATCGGTTGTTTACTTTTCCATTGTGACGTCAGATATTCTATATGACGACGTCAAAATTTACGGGAATTTTTTGGGGATAGTTTAGTACTTGCTAATAAATGCCATTGACCATAATGAATCATTTTATAGTACAACAAACATAGAGTAATAATAATAATCTTTATTTGTCATATAAGTAACATTATACTTGTGACATAAACAAAAGTAATAATGATCATAAAACTCTTCCAAATTTCAATGTTTCAAAACACCTGTATAGGAAATAGTAACATAAATAAATATGGAGGTAGTGATGTTATTGTTGGCGGTGTATTTGTTGGATTTATAATTCAACTTTGTTATAAAGTTTTTGACTGCTTTAGTTATTTTATTTGTTAATTTGCCATACATAAAACAATTGTTTGTAGAATATAATAAAGTGATTATACATGGCCTTTTCAATATCGGCCCGGGTATCATCCCTCGACCCATATCAGCACCTCGACTTCGTCTCGGGCTGATATGGGGCCCCGGCAGTGGCGGATCCAGAACTTTTCCTAAGGGGGCCCGCTGTCTGACCTAAGGGGGGGCTACTCCAGTAATGCTTCAGTGATTCTATATAATCAACCAAATTTTTCCCACTAGGCCCCCCCCTGGATCCGCCTATGGGGGGTCTCGGGATGATATCCGGGTCGATATTGAAAAGGCCATGTATTAATCTCTATATAAAATTTGCGTTATGCTGTTCCCCCTTTTTCGAAAAGGGCTTCTTAAACTATAATCTAATACGAGTTAACAACTTAATTAAAATCTTGTCTGCTTGTGATTTTGTCACGGTACAAATCGAGTTAGTGTAATTCAAGTTAAACATATTTTACTTACCGATAGTTGTGGGTATAATACTGGGCATATTGAGCTCATAGCAGTTTTTTAAACACTCTTTCATAGACACACTGATAGTAAATTCTGTCTTCACAAGACTCACAAATTTTAGATACATATCACTCGAAGGTAAATGTCCAGACCAGTTTTCATTAAGTGCATAAAACGTCTGAAATTAAAATTTTAGATATTTTGTAGACTGAGTTATGTCATACTGTACAGTCTAAGATTAAAGAAAAAGACGACGATGCAACAGTCATCGTTGGTTGACCGTTATGGAATATCCGTTGCACAGATGATATCGGAAATGTTTCTAATGTCGTAACTACAATCTGTTTCCTTTTCACGAATGTGACCTGCCGATTGAAACTATTTACCGGGTTTGATATTTAACATGAGCAACACGACTAATGCCAACTGTGGAATAGGAACTGCTTACCTTTCCGGAGCACATGTGATTACCCCCAATTTTTATTGGGGTTCGTTAGTTTTCTATGTTGTGTCTTGTGTACTATAATGTGTCTGTATGTTTTTTTTTTTAGCCATGGTGTTATTAGTTTATTTTTGATCTATGAGTTTGAATGTCCCTCTGGTATCTTTATATTACAAAGGGAGTCTACTCTGTATTTCCTCTGAGCCTGTTATCATGTAAATACACCTATTTTACGAGAACTACGTTATATATATAAAGTTACATTTACCTTAACAGGTCTACTTAGATTCGGATGCCCAGCAAACACATGCACAACAACCATTCCATACAATGTTTTATTACCAATAAGGCCTACTGTTGCATTGTATTTTAATCTGGGTTGGAAGTCTGTATACCGGATATGAATAAGACAAGTGGAACGAAGTAATGAGGCCGATATGCTGGAACTGAAATTAATTGAGGAGCTGGTTTTGTTGACAAACACACTGTTATTATACCTACAGTTTAGGTCGTTGATCACAACATCTGAAAGATTAAAAATAACGTTCCATACCTAAGCAATCGCATTACTGTTAAACGTTAATAAACAAATAATAGGGGGTCAATTAGACAGTAACTAATAATACAATAAAAATATTACATCTGGAGGTCCAATGATTATAGTAATAAGGCAATCGAAAGTTTTAAACTATAATTAAAATTCTGCAATTGGCTGTCCTTGTCCCCCCTTCTTTTTTTACAGAAGGCCATTACATGCCAAGTGCATAAAGGGGCTATAACCTAAAAACGTCAAATTTAAATCCATGTACTTATCGTGATGAGTAGCTTTTTAGATACAAATGAAGATAAATATCGAATGTATGTCATAAATGTAACGCCTTCCGGACTTCAATATCAAGTCAAGCTTTGGCTTATTCAATCTTTAATAAAGACCAACTTGACAAATTATTTTTTTCATTCGATACTACCGGGTTTCCAATAACAGGGTTCCAATGTCTCAAGACGTGACTAGAGGTATTTAAATATGGTCGTCTGGTCTTCTCTTAAACGTCTGTACCGAAGCTCATATTATTAAGACTGGACATTCGATTGGCTGTGTGTAATTAGTAGACAGGAAGCCATGTCTGGTTGAAATCTGCTCCCCTCTAGTGACATTATAAAGTTCCCGCCCTTTCCTGGTCTACCAACTTTGCAAAACCTACCATATTGGAATCAAACTATAATTAACTAGCTCCAGTCTTAAATATACATGATATATTTGCCACTGGTTGTTCAGCAAATACCAACCAATTGACAAGTTGACTCTAAACCCCCCTTTCCAATTTGAGTTCTTTATCTAAGTAAAAAAACAGTGGTTATTAAGTTAAAAAAGATTTGTTCGCAAAAGGTTCGTTGTTCCCTCGTAAACGCAAGCGTAGGAACAAGCATGTTTTTCGTTTAATTATCAATCCGATTAGATTCAATGAATGAGGGGAAAAAACGATTCCTTAGTTTTTTAAATTGAAAACTGTTATTTTAGGTACTTCCAAAATAAAATAAAAAATCAGAACAACTTACTTGATGAATACAACAATTTCAGGAAGCTGTAAAGGCACATGAGTATCAGAAATATCTTTCGATGTTGCTGGTTCAAATCCATATCAGTTCTTGTATTCAATATCACATCAATATGCTACAAATGATTTTTATAAATGACATACCACTGGATGACTTTGCCAGCATTAAAGTACATTGAAAATTGAGCATGTGTAACTAATTCAGTTGATAAAATAACTTACTTAGTTGCATACGAACTTTAAACTGACTTTTTCAATCATGCAACAAGATGTATTGAACTAAAACAAAGATTTTCATCTCTGATTATTTTAACTGATACATTACAAAAATATATGACATATATATAAACTGTCAATGACCGAATTACGTTGAACTCGTGACGAAAATTTTTAAACATATTAATTTTGTTTATTTAAAAATGTATTTATTACTAGTTGAATCACAGTTCAGCGTTCAGATATGTATATTTTATTTATCATTTCACGTTTGGATTTTTTTTTATTTGTTGATATATTAGTGAAATTGTATATTTATATAAGGTGGGTACTTTTATTGTGATCATTGTGTATTGTCGATCGTTCGTCCGACGGCGGATTGAATCTTGAAAACGCTCATTATGCTTCAAGGAGAAAAGGGAGGAATAATTTTATTTGAAGTGATAAATCTGTCAAATTTTCTTTAAATTACTTTTTATATTTAGCATAAACATGTTATGGCAATGCGATTAAATATACCTTTAATGATATAGTTATTTGGTTATATTTATGGACTTCGGCTAAAATGATATGCATAATAATATCCTAGATAAGACCTTGAGGGGAAATAGTGTTTTTTTTACCTATCATTGTATTACTGTGTCAAATTTGTTTACAGTATGTGTTGAAATAATTGCAAGTATCTTTTTTACATCTTTTTTTTTAAAATAACACTGTCTCATACAAAAACAAATTCAGAAATATAAAAAATTTCAGACGTTTTAATATTATTTCATTTCATAAAATCCGTCCTTAATAGACGAATTTGCTGAATTCTCTCTCCTTTTCGTATACAAAAATACGTTGTATTAATCTTTACTTGATAATTGTTTTGTGTGATATTCCTTACTTATAAAGTGAGATCGCAATAACGGGAATATTCCTGGACAAATCGAATCAATTTTGATCTGTAGTAGTGTTAACGCCATTGGTAATTTTGCATTGGACAGATTATATGTTTCTTTTCAAGAATGGGAAATAAACAATATGAAAACTGAAACCATCGCGTTTGCCATTGCTCCAAGTTTTGCAAATTCCATTAACGTATTTTTTAAGATAAAAGTTGTATATATAAAGCATACATTCTTGTTTCTGTCGCGTAATTAAACATGTCTAAGAGTTATATAAGGACTTTCTATAACCAAGAGTTCCATTTCTTTTGTTTAATTTCAACTACATGTTTCATATTAAATACATTTCTATCTCATTTATAAGTTTTGTTCCTTTGGAAAATATCGGCCATGTTTAACTGTCCAATAGACTATGTAAATATAGATTGTTATTATATATGGCGTAGTCCATTTCGACTCTACAGATTTTGTAATATCTTTTTTTTTTATTTTTTTTTCACTATTCGTTCATTCGTACTCAATGAAATTCGGTCACGTAATTTAATAATGTTCATAATTATAGTAGATATTGACCTATTGTATGTGACATAGTTCGTTTGATATTCTTTTAGACACTATATAACAAAACAAAAAGTACTGCTCTTTGTCATTCGGTTACTCAAAATAACATTTTTTATTGGGCAACGATTGGCTGAAATTTATTGTGTTCTTAACACAGCTTATTACAAAATATTATATATTTAGCACAAGTGATTATACTAAACTTATTTAAAAATCTAGTTATTTGATATTTTTTTCGATACGGCTTCAAGTAATATAGCCATGGCATTAAAGGGAGATAGTATTTTGTTTACCATATTTTGTTGTACAACACATTCAGATAGTCATTAAAATTTTAAATAATAAAATTCATGTTTGACTATGTTTTTATTTTTGGTCTAGTGTATATGAGAGATTGAATTGCGCGATATAAATTTAAGAGCACGCAATTAAAAGAATGCGAATTAGATTTAATTTAAAAATTAAAAAAATATGTATGATTTCCAATGAAATAACTCTCCACCAGAGATTAAATTACGTAGATATAAGCTACTATATGTCACCCTACGGCTTTCAACAATGAACAAGACCCATTCAATTGAGAACACTGACCACCTGGTTTATGAACAAAACAAGAAACGAAAAAAAAACCAAAGATTATACCATGGAAGTAATGTTACTTCCATGATTATACACAGCAATAAGGAAGCAACCATTTGATTTTCGGGGGGGGGGGGGGGGGGGGGGGGCTATGGCTTTTTTTGGAAAAAAAAGTTTGTTTCCGTTTTTTGGAGAAAAAAATAATTTGTTTTTGTTTCCGAGGAAAAAAAAAATTGTTTGTTTCACCCTCAGCTGCCACTATATGTAATGCTAAAATTGAAAGAAAAAAAATGTTTTCGACTTGTCGCGAAAAAAATAGATTGTTTTTCCGCAGGCGAAAAAAAAAAATTTGTCCAGAAAAAAAAACCATAGCCCATAAAATCAAATGGTTGCTGCCTAAACGAAAATAAATAAATTACAGGCTCCTGACTTGAGACAGGCACATACAGGCTGTGGCGGGGGTTGGTATATTTGTGCCTCAACACACACCAGGACAGCCCCCCCCCCCCTTTCCGGGGCATTTTTCCCATTCTGACCTTTGGACCCAGGAGTTACAACGTAATATGAACAAAATATAAAAATCATTTTAAAATAGTAAATATTTCAAAGCTACTCCTATATATTACAATGTTGGTAGAAACACAAGTGAATACTGCATTTGCATATAATTCATAATAAAAATGCAGTGATGTAAATTTGCCAATGATAAATATTGAAACTTGATGGGTAACAAAACGTCAGGTTCCTGAGCTATAATCTCACACTATCATAACTTAATTTTGATATGATCGAATGATCGCTTTTAAATTAGTACGTGTACATTTTTGTAAAATGAAATATGTATACATCAACGTATCTTAATTATAGACAATTCGTGTAAATATCAAATACTTACATGAACAGCTTCTGAACCAAGTAATTTAAGATACGAACAACGTGATCCTAAATCGAAAGGAAGATGTTTAAATCTATTTTTAATGTTTTCGGTTGTGTAGAAAATTACTGATCTGAAAAAAGCGGAAGAACGTACTGCTCGAATAACTTTGAATATAATGAAGCAAGCTATTGTTTCTTTGACCGATCGATTTCAACAGTTCTTAATTAGTACAAGTAAGTATAACACTTGAACTAAGTAAGAACACTTGTACTTGTTAAAAGATAACCTTTTATTCGTCTAATGGTATTATAAATAAATTTGACGTTTTGTTATTGACAGATAAATGACACTTATCTAAATGATAATTATCCTTGTTTGTGATTCGCAAAAAAAAAATTGATTGTAATTCTTTTGGTACGACTTCTTGCGTAATATTCATGAAAGACTTTTTGTAACCAATACTAAATTTTTATTGAACACCAATGCCATTGATATACTGTATTGTCTTTCCAACCATGGTACCCGACGACTTGCTCAGTTTGTCTCTCCGTCCGACACTGTTTGTTTCTCCGACCGTAGCCCCGACGACTAGTCTCAGACAGTGGCGGATCCAGAGGGGGGGTTCCGGGGGTCCGCACCCCCTTTATTTTGGCCGATCAATGCATTTGAATCGGGACATATGTTTGCACCCCCCCTGCACCCCCCTTTGCCCTGGGCCAGCACCCCCCTTTCGAAAATTCCTGCATCCGCCACTGTCAGATGCCCCATAGTAAATACGCTGTATGTTTTTGAGCCTGTCTGACTAGACAACTATTCGGAGGTGCTCTATAGTAATCACTATTTTTTTTTTACTGCATCCGTTTGCGCCAAAGACTAGCCGGATGTTCCCCCATAGTACTAGAAATTTGTTTCTTGTATGTGAGCCCGACTCTAGTCAGAGGTATCCCAAAAAATCATTTGTTTGTTTCTACGTCATTAGGTATTAATTACTAATCGGAGATGCCCATATTAATCACTCTGTTTGTTCCTCGGTCCGTAAGACTGACCAGTCGGAGGCGCCACATTGTGATCACTCTGTCGTTGGATCTCGACGACTAATCGGAGGTGCCATCTCCGTCCGTCAGCCGCGATCACTAGTTGGAGATGCCTTTAGTTATCACTCTGTTTGTCTCTCCATCCGTCTGCGTCCATCTGCAATGAAGAATAGTCGAATGTGATCCATAGTAATTACTGTTTTTTTTCTCTATCCGTGGACCCAAACTACTAGTCGGAGGTGCTCTAAAGTAATCAGTATGTTTATCTATTCATCCACGGGTCCGACGACTACTCAGATGTTCTCTATAGACATTAGTAATCCCTCTCCGTCTGTCGGCCCGTCAACTTTTCTTTAATAGTACTCAATCAGAATTGGCATGTATGTTTGGGTTCCATATTGATTACAGATTTTTTTTTAAATCGGTAAAACTTTTTTTTTAATTTCACATTTTTTTTTGACACATCATTTGTGCTTAAGATTTATGAGAGGTGATATTTCTCTTGACATCTTCCCCTGCCCCCCTTTTCCCTCAAAGTTTCATTAACATGCATTTTGTACAACTGGTAAACATTCCACAATGTTTCCTCTATTTATCAATGTTTAATCGAATGTTGCTGTATTGTTTTTTAACTATATTTATCATAAACACAATTTTTTTTTTTTTTTCAAATAATAATATATATAAAGTAATAAATCATTTTTTTATTTGAAAAAAATTGAATTCATCAACATCCGTTATCATTTATAAAATGAAATGCGTATGACAAATTGACTATGCTATAAAATGAAATGCGTATGACAAATTGACTATGCTATAAAATGAAATGCGTATGACAAATAGGCTATGTGAGTGTCATGTTATCAAATATTAATCAGGAAGTATTTTGTCCTAAAAAAAACTATTTATTTGTTATATTAAATAACAATTTGTATATAAATTATTTATATGTAATTTAGATGTACAATTTAAATATCACTCTTTTCTATTAAAACAGCCTGTTTGTAAACATGACCTGTGTGTTATATAAAAAAGAAGATTAGGTATGATTGCCAATGAGACAACTCTCCACAAGACACCAAAATGACGCAGAAATTAACAACTATAGGTTACTGTACTGCCTTCAACAATGAGCAAAGCCCATACAGCATATTCAGTTATAATGGCCCCGAAATGACGAATGTAAAACAATTCAAACGAGAAAACTAACGGCCTTATTTATGTATATAAAAAAAACGAAAAACAAATATGTAAAACATCAACAAACGACAACCATGAAACTACTGATTTGGGACAGACACATACATGCATAATGTGGCGGGATTAAACATGTTAACATAAAAACTAACTATAAAAATCAGTTGAAAAGGGCGTTATTCATTAGATGGGTTTATGTTTTCATATCGCATTCTTCACATGGTTATTCTAAAAGTTGTTACGACTATTGTAAGTTTCCCTGATTTTTGTCGGTTGATACATAGAGTATTTTAAATGAATTACCTTTCAGGGGACGAATATTACATCTGTTTTCTCTTTCTTTCTTGGTATATTATATGCAATTTGTACCCTTCAATAATGCGATTTGACATTATAAAATGGATCAAATTGTCGTTGTTTTTGCTAAATATGAACAAGAATATGAAGTATTATTGCCAATGACACCAAATGACACAGAAATTAACAATTATAGGTCACCGTACAGCCTTAACGATGACCAAATCTCATACCGCATAGTCAGTTATAAAAAGCCCCGAAATGACAAAAGTAAAACATTTTCAAACGAAAAAACTGACGGGCTAATTTATGTCAAAATGATAAACGAAAAACAAAACAAGTCACGCAGTAACAAACGACAATCACTATAAATAAATATAATAACGGTTCGGGAAATATTATTTGCTCTCCAACTATTCAGATTTTTCAAAAATACATCTGTTCAAAATCACATGTGTGTCAGTCACTCCACCTAGACGATTTCTTCATTGGATTCATACAAATAGCAAATGTATATTAAAATGATATACTTAAGTAGTTTCACCTAACATATGTGTTGATATGATCTATAAAATACATGTATATGAGATAGAATTAAACGAATATTTAAAGGTAGATAACTCCACGATCTGCAGAATATTTATTTGTAATGAATCATAACCAATATCATAATTTGTTCCAAAAATCAAGTAAGAAATACTGTTCATTGGTACCATGCCAGCTTACACTTTCACTTAAATATCCTCTTTCCAATGAACCGCTAAATCTTATTTCGCACATAGTTTTCCATAAAAGTTCTTATCATTATAAATTAAAAATGTGCTAAATCTTAAATCAATAATATTATAATTACTGTTTCTATCTAATTGTTAAAAAGCTTTTGCTATAATTGAAAGAAAAGCAGTTTCTCTGTTAAAAAAGTATATATTTTGGAAATTTTATTTTGTGTTACCTCCCTTACATTGAGTTTTGATAAACGACTTTAATATATATATATGTGTGAACTTTCATTATTTTTAAAAGTTTAAAATTAGCAAACTCATTTCTTTTAATCTTTGTTTGTTAAATTTGTATCTTTCTTAAGTCACAAAATCATACTCTGACAAATTACGGTCCAGTCTGTTCCACATTGTATTGGTTTTCGTTGCAAACTATTTTTTATTTTGTAAAGGCTCGATAGGTGAATCAAATCATATATCAAAAATACTTCATAAATTAAGGTCCATTCGGAACATACAAAAAATAAAAGCGGATAAATATGAAACATACAAGAAGAAGGGATTGTATTGCAGAATTTTTAACGAAATATATGTACAATTATAGTACAATTATTGATATTATTCACACTGATAAATAAATAAATAAATCAGTCTAAAATCATTTATAGTTATTGCAACTCACTCATAATTTCTAAGAGGGGTTGGTGTTGCTCAGTGCATGTTAGTTTTTGCTTCGCATCACGGCGCGTAGCTATCAGTTTTAGTCGACATACACGATCACGGGTGTCATTCGGTTTAACGAGAGAAATGATCGTGAAAGAATATCTAACGGCTGTCAAGTGAAAGTTCTGGTAACGGATCGTGAAAGACATTTAATCGAGAAGTCATATGAAAGGTCAATAAATATTCCAATTTAATTAATTACACAGACAAATTAACGACAAAATAAAACTGTCTGTCAAAATGGTTCAACATTATGATCAGTATGTAGGAATATCCAGTTTTAAAAGTACATAGTTATTACAAAACAATAAAGAGCAGATTGCTTCTCAACATTTCAATGACATAAAAAATGTAAACAAACATGATTTTTTTCAAAAATTCGACTAAGAAAACTACTTTTATCCGATTAAGGGCATTCTATTTGAATGAATCAAATAGTTCTCATTGTTATTTTGTATAAACATAATCTGAAACTTGGTAAATAAAGAACTATTTACACAAAAATTGATTTTTCGGATCGTGAAAGATCACGTACCGCATTTTTGAAGATCGTGAAAAGGATCGTGAAAGATCTGATGCTATGAAAACGGTCAAATTATTCTTCAATTATATCATAATTAATATTTGTTATTGGTATTGAGAAAAGCTAGATAGATCAACATCCTCAATAGGTTTAAGCATTTCAAAGTATTAATATTTTCAGAAAATGAAATGTAAAATAGTTGGATGATTGTAGAATGAAGCTTTTTATTGTCATGTGAAGTACTCACTTATCACGAGTTATAGGATACCCACATTTTGTATATTGGATCCTATAAACTACATGTCCGTCAAACAGGATTCAACTGACCCCGAATTTGCCTCATTTCATGGATGAAGATTCATTGTTGTGGTCAAGTCCGTTTCGCGGATTCGTTAAGCTCTAGGATAACTGTCTGTTGTTATGATTGTAAGGTGTACATTTTCGACTTCTGTAAGGTTTCAACTTACATCGAACTCATTATCATGCATCATTCGGCAATGTTCGTTTTATGTTGTTTAGCCTTTTGGATATATACCTGTATGCTATAGCGCCAAGGTATTTCGTGTATGGTGTTCATGTCTGTCTGCATGTTTCATATGTGATCATGATGACGTCAGTTGTATTTGACATATTGAATGATAGTAATATGTCTGGCTGTCGGTCATGCAGGGTTCATATACTTTTGACCTTATGTTCCGAATTAATTGGCCAAGCATAACTTTTACATTTGTCAGTTTCTAAGGCACTGTAAGGATCGGAACACATTTATTTGGTGTAAGGGATATTTGTAGAGATCTGTATGGCATGGTCCATCTTACCTTGAACTCTTTTTATGAACCATTTGACACTTCTAGTAAAACCCTTGATATTATAGACGTTCAACAAATATACTATCATTAGTAAAGCAGACGAGACATTACCGCATTTGCGCTCTGGTATTCTATAATCTATTAAATCAATCCACATCTGCGTTGTATATAAAAAACTTAAGAAAGAACTGTTGCACAAAATGTTGGTTATCGTTCAATCTCAAATTACTCATGAAAGATGCTGTTTTGCTGTAATGTTTTGTTTGATGGATATCATTTTGGTTTAAAAGTTGCAGACCCATATTATTGGCTAAATATTGCCCGAATTGCACTTAACCGATTCTCAGAGCTGAATCTTTCACACTTATTTAGACACGTTTTTAATTGTTGTTTTTTTTTAACTTTCGAGGTTAGGTGTTGAATAGAAAAAAATAATAGCTTAATGTTCATCCTTATCAAAATAGTTACAGGCTTCAACCAGTTTTAGGTTTATCAAATGGTAAAAGAAATACTGATTTCTGATTACTAGTTTTAAGTCTGGTCACGCATTATCTTTCACGATAAAAATATTGCGTTGCCTGATCTTTCACGATCAAGTTTGATGGAAATTCAACAAATTCAAGGTTTTCATATACAAGTTAATGCTTATAAGGGAAGACCATACTTTAATTTTACTGTACTATCAGATACACCAAAGATTAAATTTCAAACATATCATGATAAACTGAAATATGACCATTGTAGGTACAAAAAACGTGTTATTTGTAATTAATTTCATAGACATGTATTGCGCCTTTTGTGTTTTTTCATAAAGTACTGCATACTTTCTTTATCTTATTTCACAGTTATGTTGAGGAAGTTAAACCATTTTGACAGACATGGTTTTTTGTTTGGATTTGTTCCGCGTTTTGAAAATTAAGCGATTTTTTCAAAGATTCTGAACTAGAATTTACATTAAATGTCTTTCACGATCCGTTACCAGAGCTTTCACGATCGTCTCTGAATACTTGACCGCCGTTAGATATTCTTTCACGATCATTTCTCTCGTTTAACCGAATGACACCCGTTACGATGATTTAATAACGTATCACATACACGGCTGGTAATCTACACACGCAGAACATTTGGTTCTGCAATGAAAACCGTGAGAGGATTTTCCGGTTGTGCTTGAGTGGAGTAATTGTCACCGCTTCAAAAGGTATGTACATTTCTAAATCGCAATTTTCTTATTCGACTGATCAAAATATTGAAAATCGGAGAATGCTATGCTGTGGTGAATACTTGAACGAAGAGATACATGTATCATTTACTATTGTACGTGGAGTTGAACTCCTACAAAATCAGTTGCCCCACGAGAATTTGCCTAAAAAAGTGACATTTAAATTTTAAAATGGTTCTAATTACAGACCCCCAAGTTTAAATTTACTTTTTATTCGGTCAATGGGTATGAATGTCGTTTTGGGCGGCGTGTACGCTGTCCGGTGTTGATCGACATCTTAATAAATATGAAAACCTCATATTTTCATTATGACATGCGTGAAGGGATCGGTTCTGATTGAGGACATCGTGAATGCGTGAGGGGACGTGTAATCATAATATTATATCCAAACTATGAGTATTTGAAAGTTGCCTTAATGTGGTCAGATTGTTCATGAAAAACACATTTGTGTGCATAAACAAAAATTATGAGATAGAATTCTGAAATAACAATAAATGACCATGTTTTCTATTTATAAATAAAAGTCTAACCAATAAATTTCAAATATGTGTCCAAATTCGTGGATTTGGGCAAAAAATCGGTAAAGTTTACTACCACAATTTGATATTAATTTATTCGAAATAACAAGGATGTTCTTATTCCAGGCAGGAACCCTAGCCGTAGTAGACACAACTTTTTGGAACTTTTGGTCCTCAATGAACTTGTCTTGTCTTTCGAACGTTTTTCATCTGAGCGTCACTGGTAAGCCTTGTGTTGACGAAAGACGCGTCTGACGTATAAGTGTTTTTTTAAACCTGGTACCTTTTGCAAGCTATAATTAGAGTGTTTCTCTGTCCTATATGTTCTATCATTTATTTGTATTGTAGTCCTGTCATGTAATGTTGTCTTTGACTGATATATTTACCATTGCCGTAGAAGCGAGAGGTTTGGCATGCCACAAAACCGGGTTCATCCCACCATTTTTTTTCTTAAAATGTCCTGTGCCAAGTCCGGAAAATGGCCATTGATAAATTGTAATTCGTTTCTGTGTGTGTTAAAGTTTAATTTTGTGTTGCTGACATTGTGTCGTAGTTTTCCTCTTATATTTGATGTGTTTCCCTCAGTTTTAGTTTGTAGTCCGAATTTGTTTTTTCTCAATCAACTTATGAATTTCGACAACGGTTTACTGCTGTTGCCTTTATTGGAGACATTTTTGCAATTTATTGGTAAGACTGTTTATTCATATACAGAAAACTTTGTGATGTATTGTATAAATCAAAATCTTCAACTAAATATCAAAATTTGTGTTTTCGCGATCCATTTTTTTTAAAATATGCAATACTGGGCTGATATGAAATGTTTCCACTTTTATTTGAAGCTAGAAATAAATCGATGACAAAATTTTTCCTTTCATTGTTCGTAAAACCTATCTTCCTACAATGTATTTCAGATTCTATCTAATTAATTTTTGTTTATGCACACAAATGTGTTTTTTCATGAACAATCTGACCACATTAAGGCAACTTTCAAATACTCATAGTTTGGATATAATATTATGATTTCACGTCCCCTCACGCATTCACGATGTCCTCAATCAGAACCGATCCCCTCACGCATGTCATAATGAAAATATGAGGTTTTCATATTTATTAAGATGTCGATCAACACCGGACAGCGTACACGCCGCCCAAAACGACATTCATACCCATTGACCGAATAAAAAGTAAATTTAAACTTGAGGGTCTGTAATTAGAACCATTTTAAAATTTAAATGTCACGTTTTTAGGCAAATTCTCGTGCGGCAACTGATTTTGTAGGAGTTTAACTCCACGTACAACAGTAAATGATACATGTATCTTTTTGTTCAAGTATTCACCACAGCATAGCATTCTCCGATTTTCAATATTTTGATCAGACGAATAAGAAAATTGCGATTTAGAAATGTATATACCTTTCGAAGCGGTGACAATTACTCCACTCAAGCACAACCGGAAAATCCTCTCACGGTTTTCATTGCAGAACCAAATGTTCTGCGTGTGTAGATTACCAGCCGTGACATATAGATTCAGATTGGTTGTATTATTATGCGGCTGAGTTGCAGCAACAGCTATTGGTTTAGACGATATAAAGAATTACAGGCTTGTCTCATCTTACGATAAGACATCAAATGCCGGAAAATGAACTATGTGTATTTAAGTTCCGATCAACTGTCATTAATTCATTTTCTATTTACTACGCATATATTTCACAGATAAATTCAATATCAAAATATCAATTATTTTATGTGTGTATTTGATTTGTTAATCTGCAATATGCACGATTTGCTTTGCTAAACAATGTTCCTATACAATGTTTACAAAAATGCATTATCTGTATTTCATAACTTCTGACAATCTAGGCACATCTCCATAGAGGCACACCTCAAAAGTCGTGTCTATTTGTAATTGTTTAAATTTTTTGAAAGTTTTTTTTTTAAAGCATGAGTGTGTAAGGCACACTCTTAAAGTAAATCAATGGATGAATATCTACAAATACCACATTTCCTATTTTAAACCAACAACCATATGCACACATATTACCTTAAATTAGAATAGAGCGAAACAGTCCATAACTTTTTAGAGAGCTCAAACTTGTTCTACATTGTGTTCTGTTTACTGTTATTTGACTTTGAGTCGTGTTTTTACTCCATGGCGTTGTCAGTTTGTTATTGACGAATGAGTTTGAATGTCTCTTTAGTATCTTTTTAACTCCCTCAGGCAAATATAAAAAAGAAGATGTGGTATGATTGCCAATGAGACAACTATCCGCAAAAGACCAAAATGACACAGACATTAACAACTATAGGTCACCGTACGGCCTTCAACAATGAGCAAAGCCCAACCGCATAGTCAGCTGTAATAGGCCCGATAAGACGATGTTAAACAATTCAAACGAGAAAACTAACGGCCTTATTTATGTAAAAAAAAACGACAACCACTGAATAACAGGTTGACCTTAGATGGATTTAGTTATAATTAGTTCCTTTTAGTCATTCTGTTCTTTATCTGTTTGAGTTCTTATACGTGCTTGGCTTTCAAATATTCGGCTTTGAGCGTTCATGAAGAAAGGTAAATCCAAATCAACGCTTCGAACGGATGGATGTTATACGTGTTGATTTCCTTTTTTTTAATACAGTAACTCCTGCAAAAGTTGTCATGTTGTATTACTGAACTACACTTGATACTAGTAACACAAACTCATACATATATGATAGCTTGTAGGTACACAATCTTTCCTGAGAGGTAGCCATACCAACGTTTTATAATGCTAACTGAAGGCCAAATTGGTGACGAAATAAAAGAACTATCGCGAAATAGAAAAATGTACATAGTAATATAGTTTGTCATTTTCACACTATTTCACTATGTAAGTAAGTAAGTAAGTAAGTAAGTATTTTTTATTGGTTTAAAATCCAAAATTACAGGATTGATACCAAGACAATACAAATTTGTTATACACAAACATACAAACATATATATATCATACCAATTTCATAAACATTATATGAGGAGGTGGTACCACAAACTTATTTAGTGCTTAATAAAGCATTTCTAGAAATGTACATGTCGCTTATAAATTTAACAATAATTCTAATTATATCAGTCTCAACACGTATACAAAAATTTAAATCTTGCTTCATTAGTCATATTTAAAAAAGAGGGAACTATTTCACTAATTTTGGAAACCAGTTGGTCTCTAATTATATTTAGTTTTGTACATTTTAAAGCTATGTATGACAGCTTGGATATCAGACCCAGATGGAGTACTGTTTACGGTGTTCATTATGCTACAATATGCTAACTATCGTAAAAGCCGAAAACACAGTCAAAATGAACAGTCAGTATGTTATGGTCTTTTATCCTGCAATTGGGTATCCTACTATACAGATACAGCCCTACAGATATCGCTATGTGTATCTGTATACTATACAGATATCGCGTTAAAGCTCCGCCCACTGCCGGACTGAGTATAGTTTGAACCTGTGTGACCTCAGAATGTGTATTCCAGTTGCATTCCAAATTGGGAAATGACGATGACAATTGTCCAATCTCATTAAAATCCGATGTTCTGATACGCTACCCTACACTAATACACTAATAGTGGAGGGTAGCCGCGTATCAGAACATCGGATTTTAATGAGATTGACAATTGTCGATTGCAAAACATGAATGTGTATGATTGTGTTTCAAAATCAACCATGTCAATTTCAGCATGCATGTTTAGTAAATGTCAAGTCTGAAGCGTAGGACAACTCGTACACTTCTGTTACAAATTTGACAATGTCTTGTTATTTGTATTTACTGTTGAAATTAGTTGTTATGTTAAAATAGATAATTATTCACCTTGAGCGATGTATTATTGTTGACCATTCGAGATTCTTTTTTGCGAACCCGTCTTCAGCGTAATGTGTGATTTTGATATTACTACGCGGGCCTCAAGGGATTACAAATCGAAAATAAATGCTAAATATGTTAGTTTTTGTGTGGGTAAAAACAGGTGTAGTAGCTCGCTAAAAGCTCGCATACACCTTGTTTCCTAGCCTCGTACAAATACAGCGGATATTTAAAGACACTAAACAGTTATTGTCTATTTATACATGATGACAAATATAGACTAGCTTTTGGGCAAATATTTTAGAAAAGTTGTATTCACAAGGTGTCATGTACAATGTATCACGAGCCCAAAAAATGGTAAAACTCCAATTATAACTAACGCCAAAGTTGTCATATCATAAAAGTGGTATACTTATAGTCCCTGAAGAGTATATAATGATCATTAATGGCAGTATAGAAATGTACTTTACATGAGACCAAATGAAGACAAAGTTTCAAAATGATTGTCAAATTCCAAAACGATTACAAAATAGTAACGTGCACAATGATACCATATGGTTTGTCATAAGGACAATCATTTTCACTAAGTATGAAAGCCTCATGCATTTTGAAAATCTTATTGTCCGTCATAAAGTGTTCCTTTTTTTTTAATACTGGTTTCATAAAAGAAATGATAACAACTATGTATTACATAAGAAATAATTTAAATGTTTGTAAAAATCATGCAATTTTTTTTATATAGTGCTAAATAAATTTTATATAACTCCCGGCAAATTTTGAATATTTTCCATGTTTGCATTGAAAGTTTATCCAAATTTCCTCCAGTTTCGGTAAGGTAGGCACAACGACATGTTTAAAAGATTTAGACTTGCATATATTCCTGATTTCACAGGGAGTACTAAACGATGCAAAGACTACTAGTATTATCCTTGTAGTAGTAGTCCCATGGTCGTTGAATAAATACACATATTACGAACAAGGTAAATAATTTTCTTATGACTTTTCGTGCGAATAATAGATAACAAATGTTTTCTTGATATTAATAATATTTCACTGTTTGATACATAAGACGTGGTTCTACACTTAAACATCCCGCAATTGTGGTATAGCTCTATTATAAGTTTTGTATCCTTTTCTTTCATATTTGCTAATTCTTTGTCTATATGTTCTTTTGTGTTTCATTGATACATAATGACGTTGCTCTTTTTAGAAGAAATACACAATATTCATATAGTCAAGCGGCAAAAAGGAAAAGGTAAAACTTCTAATTTACATTCTGCAGAGAATATGCCTTAAAGAACTATAGACTATATTCTTTTTCGTACATTGAACGACAAAATTGTTTTATATTTCTACATGTGTGACGTTTTCATTCTGACGTTATGGAAAATTCGTTTCACAGATGATATCGGATATGTTCTTAATGTCGTAACTAAAATCCAGTTCCCTTTTCACAAAATGTGATCTACCGAATTAGACAAATTACCGGCTTTGTAATAACAGGAGCAACACGACGGATGCCACATGAAGAGCAGGATCTGCTTACCATTCCGGAGCACCTGATATCACCCTTAGTTATTGGTGGGGTTCGTGTTGCTGTTGTACCTATATTTGTGACATTTTACCTATTGTGTTGGTTTTGTTCACACATCGTTGTCAATCTAATGGAATTTGATGAGACTATCATTCAAGTGAGAGGTTTATATAGCTTTGAAACCAGGTTTAATCCACTATTTTCTACATAAGAAAATGCCTGTACCAAATGGCAATTGCTATCCATTCGTTTGATGTGTTTGAGTTTCTGATCTTGACATTTGATTTGGGACTTTCAGTTTTGAATTTTCCTCGGAGTTCAGTATTTTTTGTGATTTTACTTTTTAGCGATAAATTTATCTCTGTTAATTGATTGATTGATTGATTAAATGGTTTATAAAGATACGTCCAGCAATTTAGTGCTATTTTGTGGTCAATTTCTATTTTTGAAGGAAGCCAGAATGTCCAAAGGGAATAATCAACGTCCACTAACTTTTAAAGGTTGGTGCCACATACGGGTTTCGATCTCACAACCTCAGTGTTGAAAAGCTTATGATATAGTAGACCACTCTGTTCTCAACGTCTTTCATCTCGGTTAACGTTAAAAGTTAAATGCAAGCGATAATTCATTTTTTTTCAACAATAGAAATATCCGGCACTTAAAATCCAATATGATTTTAGCATGCCTTGTATTCCCTCTTTTTGTTAAAATGTATTTCTTTTATTATTATTTTTTTATATTGACATTTCTGTCCGTCCTGGTCAGTCAAAAACAAACAACCAGACTTTTGTTCCTGATCATTTTGAATGAGGTTCCTTCCTTCAACTACCTGTTTGAGTCAAGATAGTATATTTATGATTTATATAGAAATTTACAATGTCAGTTACAGTTATATCGACACATTCTTTTTATTAAAAATAATGAATTATTATATATTAAGGGTTATAATATCGATTGTAACATTATGATATAAAATAGGTAATATAAAATTAAATGTTTAAACAATTGATATATTACCATTTATGTTTTCAATATCATACTTCCTTAATAGATTTTGTTAAATTTAACCTATTATTATATAAATGTTAAAAAGGTTAAGGGGATTTATTTAAGTTGAATTATTATTACACAAATGAGTGGTAAAATATTGTAAGTAAATATGAGATTTACAAAGTTCTTCAAAAAAATAAAATCCATTGTTGATTTCATAAGTTGTTTATAATGTTCATAATGTAAAAAAAAAACCAAAAAAAAACGTCAAGTTTACAATTGCGTATCTAAAATTTACCACTAATGAATGACACTGAATTAGATTTTGAGGTTAAATAGATCAATCGTCCTGAACATGCATGAAATATTTGCCACTGGATGTTTAGCAACCAACAATCACTCAGTCATATATTGATCCTTGTGAATCTTCTGATTAAACCATTAACATTTCTATTAGTTTCATCGGAGATTTCACCAACTCTCCATGTTAGATCATATGAGCGAAATGAATTAAGGTCATATTTTCAATATCTTTAAGCAATACATAACAATTGATAAGATCGGTATATTTGTTGTAATTTTATTTCAGCTCCAAAGTAAGAACAAAATTAAACTACGATATCTGTATAGTAAAATATTCATTATGGAAGGAAACAATGAAACTGGTCAAAATTCTTGCTGTAATGTCAAGTTTTAGATGAATAAGTTTCAGAGTTATGATTAAGTAAGGAAAACAAATATACGGTAAAACACAATTTCTTCAAACGAAAGAATTGTCCCAAAAATAAAATTTCCAGTTTTATCAGTTATTATTCATATCAGTAAGTGTACATACTTAGTTAAACAATATTGAAATTATGTTGTTTGTACATAATTCAAGTGTTACCCGAAAAATATTTCCGTCTCAGATATTTATTAGCGTTTGTTTTACAGAAATGATATGAACCTACACAATATTTTCTGTATTTACCCTTAACCCTTTTACCTTTTCCAGGAAATAATAAAAGACGATTCGTACAATTTTCCAAAAAAGATATAAAAAAAAAGAAAAAAAAAAGAGTCATTTAAATAGGTGATCCGTTAACACCTGTTAATCTGACAAATTATCTACAAGGAAATTTTAATATGCAATATAAGGGGGATAGTATTGCATAGATCATAAATAAGGAAAGCTATGGCATAAGTCATACCATTTTGAATGTGACAGAAATAAAACAATATTATTACTATTCTGTTATTATCGATATCAACCATTCTGCAGTAAGATTTTCTATCTATTGTATGAGATTAATTCATGCATTTTTTCTCTCAAAGCAATACAAATTAATCAATTTAAATAAGAGAAAAGTTAAGTAACAGTTTAATACCAACATTTTAATATATAGATGACAGTAATAATGTTTCAGACAAAAACATAAGAAGATATTTGATATAAACATCAACGGATGGATAATTTCATAGATACAGATAATTTTGAGAATACTATTACATTGTCGAACTTGTCAACGGTTTATATTTTAAAAGTAATCATTGTTTGTTAAACTTCTGTAGTGTATGGATGCGACGAGCCTTTCATTAAGGGCAAAAGAGATTCAGCTTGTTGTATCTGAAGTTGCTGAGTATGAGTATGAAGTATGCGTCAGTTTACTGGAAAAAAATGCCTTGCAGAAAATGTAAACCTTTCTCGCTTTTTTATGCCCCATTTAAGGGCATAATGTTTTCTGGTCTGTGCGTCCGTTTGTCCGTCCGTTCGTTCGTCCGTTCGTTCGCCTGTCCCGCTTCAGGTTAAAGTTTTTGGTCAAGGTAGTTTTTGATGAAGTTGAAGTGCAATTAACTTGAAACTTAGAACATGAACACATGTTCCCTACCTATGATATAATCTTTCTAATTTTAATGCCAAATTAGAGTTTTTATCCCAGTTTCACGGTCCACTGAACATAGAAAACGATAGTGAGGATGTGGCATTCGTGAACTAGGGACACATTCTTGTTTTCTTTATGTAAGGCACCCTGTAGGTAAACTGCATGAGATGTAATAACAATTTCAAAGCATGAAGTTCTATCAAACCTTCTAAAAAAACTGGTTATGAGCTAAAAGTTCAGACAAGACATTACCCTTTAAATGGGATAAAATACCTAGAATGTTTATTGGTGTCGCTGCAAAATTTGTAAAATGCATCCTTCCCCATTAATGCCTTTAAGTTATTCATACATATCAGAATTTTCTTAGTAAGTGGTTGATTTGGTTTAAATGATCACACAAACATAGCAACGTTCACCTTTTGATAAATATTGCAAGTAGAATATCTGCATCGATACTCATTGTGTTCCGAAATTTTTCTTCTCAAGAAATATGTATTTTATTCAGCGCTTGAAAAATAATGTAAAGTATTTTACAAGTTTCAATTGTATGTATATTATACGTCATTTACGAAAATCGTGGAAAGCAATCTTGCCCCACCATGGGTAAGGAAACTCCTTGTGAAGCTTTCTTTGATTTTTTAAATTTTTTTAGGAAATCCCAAATAATTTTGATTCAAAGAAAAACTTCCTTGTTTGGATTAAATTGTTTTCCAACATTTTCGAAAAGGATGAATGTATCATATCCATGCGTGATTAAAACACAAATTGATTGTTATAATGGTCATGAAGTGATAAGGAGAACCGGATAATATAGATATATTGAAAAACATAATTCGAAAAAAAACATTATGTATTAGAACACACAGGAAAACTCATATATAAGGAGGATTCTTCTATAAATGGTCAGTCAATTTTACTTTGTTAAATTTTATAGAATAAATATTTCTTTCAGGTCTGTACTATACTAGTCCACAAGAGAAATGATACAAGGCAATGTATTTTCCATATTTTGAACTTGGATATATTGTTCCAAGTTAAATATTGACAATAGTAGGTCCGAGACCACAGTTATTTCGTAGTGCATTTCTTTTAGACATTAAATGAAAACTAAAAAAATCCCACCTGCGCTTTCTGAATCATATTTTCACAGTGTGTTGTACTATTTTTTGGACAAATTATATCAAAATTATTAAACTTCATAAGCTCTTACTCAAACTATGGACAATTTTATGTTAAGGTGGTCTTGAAATCTTTTGACAGCTTCCGAAATGCTAATTTGTAACCTTTTTTAAGCTGGACCAAATCACTACTTGACTTTCAAATTCATGACCCATATTTTTTTTACAGTGTAGTTGCACCCCTACTTGCTTTTTGAGGCATAAAATGTGAAGAAATAAATTTGAGCAAGTAACACACTGTCCAGGGACTAGGGAAATGTGTACTCGGACCAATAGTGTTATTTCTTAAGGCAAATGCGCGATTTTTTTTATTCAACTTTGGTTATTTCCAAAATCGTATTTTCATACAAAATTTTAAAAAATGTATTCGAACTTAAAACTTGAAACTTTTGAAAGTATGGTCTGCCTTAAATATTGAATGCCTTTGCAGAAATTTAAATACTTAATTTGCATCTTGGATATATATTGCCGACTTTGGACAATTTTTTTCAGATTCTTTACATCATATGCGTTTGCTTTGCAAATGAATGTTTTTTTCATTGAATAGTTTAACTATCTATAACATATTGTGATAAATGAGGGACAAAAGATACCAAAGGGACAGTCAAACTCATAAATCGAAAATGAACTGACAACGCCATGGCTAAAAACGAAAAAGACAAACAGACAAACAATAGTACACATGACAAAACATAGAAAACTAAAGAATAAGCAACACGAACCCCACCAAAAACTCGGGGTGATCTCATGTGCTCCGGAAAGGTAAGCAGATCCTTCTCCACATGTGGCACCCGTCGTGTTGCTTATGTGATCCGGTAAATAGTCTAATTCGGTAGTTCACATTCAGATAAATTAGTGTGAATACTTATGTATCGTTACTTTTGTATGATAGTATTTTTGTAAAATTTCTTTCCTATTCACAAGTAACCTTGGTATAACTACATGTCGCACTGGCAACGAATGAATATTTTATAAATCTGAATTTTGGTTTACCATAAAAGGACTTCAAACGGAAATATTCGACATCTTATGTGATCTCCTAGCTATGCTTTATATATTCTTGTTTTTTAAAAGTGTTGCAAGGATTATTTACAACGCCGACGGAAATCAAAAGAAAGAACACACGTTTCCATTAAAAATAAATACAAAAGACGGTGTTTAAATAAAAACGAGTCCTTAGCCAATCCAAATATCTCAATACAACTCCTAAGACACAATTCTCCTTTTCTTGTAACAACATAAATCTTCAGAGATGTTGAAATAAGAACGAGTCCTTAAGCAATCCAAACATCTCAATATTATCTCTAGAACACACTTTTCTATTTTTGTAACAATATATATCTTCAGAGAATCAGTGACCTATCGTATCATTAAATACATATATAGTTTATTTTCATGTATTTAAATATTTGAAATAGTCGGTCAATATTACAATTAGTTTTGTTTTGAACCAAACTATGTAGGTAAGTATCTATTTATTATTACTTCAATAGTAAAATCATACACGCATATATACGCATAGATATTGGTAAGAAATAATTGATTTGATGATGCAATTTCACCTGGTGTTTCGGTTTAGGTTTTATATTACCTAGGCATTATCCTCATCAGGTACCCTAGCCTTACAGCAACATGATAAAAATAAACGAAATTCTGGGGCACGACACTCAGTGAATCATCTTTCTGTTTTCTTTATATTAAATTGCGAATATTGTGATATAGTTTAATCTACTACATTCTTTTTAAGTTTAGAAGATGTTAAATATTCTTTTAAGTTCTTGTGTTTCTGGTATGCAATAATGGGTGATTTCATCACGAGACTTGATATGTCTGTTTTTCATAGACATTATCTTAAGGTTCTCACGTTAATCTGTTTACGTTTAGTAGTAAGTTCAAATTGACCTGTTAGCAGGCAATATAATGAATAAGTGGATTCTGTATTACTGATCACTGTCTCTGTTGGAGAGATAAGTGTTGCAGTATTTGTTAGAATAGTTAAACTCTATTAGAGAGATTAATATGTAATTTAGTTGACTGGATAATTAATCCCTATTGGAGAGATTAATGCATAATATGCGAAATATTAAATCTCTATTGGAGAGATTAATGAATGCATATATGTTGCAGTTAACAGTTCCGGCTTCAAAAGTGTACTGAATGAAATAATTATTAAGAAACGGAATAACATCGAAACCGTCATGCGCAGACACTCTGCATTCTTATTGGTTTTTAATGTTCGGCGACACATTGAATTCCCAAATATATCTGTTAGAACCGCCCTGTAGTTGTAAGATTAGATGATTGATACATACATACAATGTATTATTTGTGTAAAAATGTATGAATCGATTTGAGAAAAATATCAATAAATCAAAGCCATTATCAGCTCTACATTAATTGCGATAGATATTTTACTCTCAATACAGTTCACAACAAAAATTGTCCCTTTGTTTGTTAGCAATACGGCATATTCTTGGTTAGACATTATACACAGGAAGCTAGCTAGATGGTCGTGCATTCTTATTTTTACTGAACTCTCTCTTGGAAACATTTTATTGTTTCAGACAGTTTTTTACTAACTGTTATCTAAACAGCTATAAATTTGTCGTTTTTGTTATGCAAGGTGGTCATTTGAAAATTGTACTTAGATATTATCTAAGTGAATGACACACAAGAAATAGAAAGCTGATTCACCAAATTTTGGGAACTCCAGTATTTTTCTCGTTTAATTACAAAGGCTGATAAGGTGCTTCAAGCGCAATTCAACCCAGTCACTTAGTGAACTGATGCATTTAAATAGTATATTTGATAGATATGAATTTTAATCTCAGGGGTTAAACTAAGATTATTCGGAGATCACCAAGCGTAAAGCAAGGCAATACGAAGGTAGGAACTACGTGGGCGAAGCGGAGGCTTCGTGCATACAATGTTTAAATCAAAACGAGTCCTTAACCAATCCAAATATCTCAATACAACTCCTAAGACACAATTCTCCTTTTCTTGTAACAACATAAATCTTCAGAGATGTTAAAATAAGAACGAGTCCTTAAGCAATCCAAACATCTCAATATTATCTCTAGGACACACTTTTCTATTTTTGTAACAGTATATATCTTCAGAGAATCAGTGACCTATCGTATCATTAAATACATATATAGTTTATTTTCATGTATTTAAATATTTGAAATAGTCGGTCAATATTACAATTAGTTTCGTTTTGAACCAAACTATGTAGGCAAGTATCTATTTATTATTACTTCAATAGTAAAATCATACACGCATATATACGCATAGATATTGGTAAGAAATAATTGATTTGATGATGCAATTTCACCTTCGTTTATTTTTATCATGTTGCTGTAAGGCTAGGGTACCTGATGAGGACAATTCCTAGGTAATATAAAACCTAAACCGAAACATCAGATGAAATTGCATCATCAAATCAATTATTTCTTACCAATATCTATGCGTATATATGCGTGTATGATTTTACTATTGAAGTAATAATGAATAGATATAGATATATATACGCATAGATATTGGTAAGAAATAATTGATTTGATGATGCAATTTCACCTTCGTTTTTTTTTATCATGTTGCTGTAAGGCTAGGGTACCTGATGAGGACAATGCCTAGGTAATATAAAACCTAAACCGAAACACCAGGTGAAATTGCATCATCAAATCAATTATTTCTTACCAATATCTATGCGTATATATGCGTGTATGATTTTACTATTGAAGTAATAATGAATATATACTTGCCTACATAGTTTGGTTCAAAACGAAACTAATTGTAATATTGACCGACTATTTCAAATATTTAAATACATGAAAATAAACTATATATGTATTTAATGATACGATAGGTCACTGATTCTCTGAAGATATATACTGTTACAAAAATAGAAGAGTGTGTCTTAGAGATAATATGGAGATGTTTGGATTGCTTAAGGACTCGTTCTTATTTCAACATCTCTGAAGATTTATGTTATTACAAGAAAAGGAGAATTGTGTCTTAGGAGTTGTATTGAGATATTTGGATTGGTTAAGGACTCGTTTTTATTTAAACAATTCAAGACGAGTAGTTATATGAATAGTGGTGTTGAGATGAGCATACTTCCTAACATGTAATGTATTTGCACGCAAGAAAAATGTCACAATGCAGTGTAATCAGTTACAAATCTTAAAATACGTCAAAAAATTAAAAAAAATTATGAAAAATAAAACTGCGGTCACACAGAAAGCTAAAAATTGAGCAAAAGGTACAGTCCAAAAATTAGATTGAATTGAGTTCCTATGGAACGGTCAATAGATTCTACTTAAGAATTAGTGTCGATTATTAAACATTTATAAATAAAAAATGTAAAAACAATCATATGAATTTTCGATGTGTTGGTTTTAGTTCAATTTTGTTCTACAAACTACTGGTCTTTACTCGTCATTATGAGTTTAGCACAAGAAATAAATAAAAGTGAAAATGTGTTTTCCAGTTTACTTCTATTTTATTCTGTTGTTCTGGTGATGACAATGTTGAATTATGAGTAGCCCTGTTTTGAGTCAGTATTCTGACATATATGATCACACTTTTACACAGAGACCTTATGTCACAAATACCGGTGGCAGTGTCGAAAGTACAATAACTAGTTATATTTTTGTGTGAAATTGTGTATGTATGTTTAAGAAATAATTCATTGGGGCTTGAATTTATACTGATTTTACAACGGGTTGGCCCTTTATGCTAAATATTTTACCACGAGCGAACGCTAACTGAATTAGTGATATCCTTAAACTATTTACCATTACGTATTGAGATAGGTTTGGATGAATTTAAATGATAAAGATATCATTCCTTCTTTTAACAGAAATGGACAAAGAAGCAGAGCGTCTTTTGTCACTGCAACTGTACGGGTATCTATGTGACAAGCTTGGAGATGAAGATCTAGTGAAAATACGACGAACATATTTTTCTGCTTTAGATTGTACATCAGAATCCTGCTTCGATGCCACTATTAGTAGTGGATCAAAGGCTGAAGGACTTGATATAAAAGGAAGTGATTTAGATTTAATGAGTTTGTACAAAAATGTGCATATAAGTGAATGCTGCGACAAATCGTTACCAAATACGTTTGTAATGGAGACAGATGAAAGTAAACCTGGATTTAGTCAGTTAAAATTATGCAGTTTTATAAATGACAACCAAGTATACCAATGGTGTATTCATGTTGGAAGTGATCAATATATGTCGAATGATCTTTTGAAGAAGTGGTTCAAGGCAAACCATCGTGCACAAACAAAGATTCACGGACCCTGCGTGACAGACCTGAAGAACACATTAGATCATGCAATTTGTTTCCGGTGTAAAACATGGGTTAAACAGGCCAAACAATGGATCACTAGACCACGACTTTGGCCGTCATCCCAGTTAGTAAGTAAAATTGCAAGCTACGGTGTTCTTGTTGTACCAGTAGGCAGTAAAGGGTCTCCTTTTGAAGATACTGAATGGAGATTGTCATTTTCAGTAGCTGAAAAACAGCTCATCTACTCCTTCACCCAAACACAGTTGTTTTGCTACGCACTGCTCAAGATATTATTAAAAGAAGTCATTGGAGGTGATTCAAGAAAAGAAGATACTGATAGGTTATTATGCTCATATTATCTGAAAACCGTTGTACTATGGGTGTCTGAAGATCTTCCGAACACTGAATGGCACCCGATGAATCTCTTTTCATGTTTTAATAAATGTCTTCAGCGCTTAATGTACTTCTTAGAACATAAGTTTCTTCCTCACTACTTTGTTCAAGACTATAATTTGTTCGATGATAAAACAATCTCACCGGACTGGTGTCGTCTAAAACAGTGTTTGTCGGAAATGTATGGCCGAACCATTGTCAAATATTTCGGAAAATCTGAAACTATGCGTAGATTTGAAAGGGAAAGTCGATACTCGCACACATTGCAAAACATTTCGGCAAGCACACCAGTTATAGATAACATGATAAAAGCAATACGATCGATTCAGAGTGTAAACATTTTGAAACATATTTCATTTCTTGGGATTACAAAACCATTTTTATCCATGCTTGTTCGTCTCAAATCAAAACGCATATTTCCTATTGTGTCTTTAGTGTGTTTTCAAGCATGTAGATTAATTTGCTCCACATTTCAGTCGTCTGTTAGAAGTACGATGCTAAATTTAGCAGTTGGAATGCAAACTTATCAGGTGTTAGAAAAACGTCAAATGTCTCAATCGTTGGTAGGAAGTCGCAATAAGGAACAATACAAGCAACATAAGCAGTTAATGCCATACATATTACTTAGTACAAAGAACGACTCGGTTACAGGTTGGCTTTATCTAGCATCTTACTTCTATAATCTTAGGAATTATAAAAATGCCTTGTACGTAATTGACTATGTGTTAACTAAATGTACCCCAGACAAAATATTCTTTCACAATGCAAGTCGTGGACATTTTAGTTCTATTGAACTTGAGGCATATAAGTATCATTTACTCAACATTGCTGACATTTACAGAAGACATGTCGTGCATACTTTGGACTTTATTGACGATGCCATCTTTATTCCAGAAGAACTTAAAAGTGAATTGTTATTTAAAAAAGGCGTAATAGTCGAAAAACCACCAGTTGTTTATTGCCATTTCCTTCGGTTTTTGTGTAGCTATCATGTGTTCGACAACTCTATATGTAAGATAGCATTGTCCGATTTACAGCTTGCCGTTGCAGAGTGCTACTACATCGGAAATCCTTCAAATCGAGCTGGTTCTTACGTGTGTTTAGGAATTGCACAACAGCTGTCCGTACTACGAAAAGATGCCATTTCAAGTTTCAAGAAAGCGCTAAGCTTCGACCATAGTCTTGAAGACTATGTGAATTCTATCATAGATTCTCTCTGAAACAATTAGACCACAGTCTAGATTGTTAAATTACACCCTTGAGTTTTGTCTTTATTTTTAAAATGTTTGTTTATCTGTTTAGCATGTGTATATCACAGAATCGTTTTATATAATTATTAAATTGATTTAAAAGAGGAAATCAAATCAGCTGACTAGTAAAATGACTTATAAATATTTAAAATATTCTGTGAAATTATTCACCTTTCCATAGGCTTACATGCTAAACAGCTGATCTTTGAAAATAAAAAAATAAAAAATGCTACATAGAAAAAAAAATTCATGTTCATATCATGTATGTACTAATGTGAAATTATGATTTAATCGGAAAAAAAGTGAGTCATGCCACGAAGAATAAAAAGTTACGTAACCCTGAAGTCAAAACATTTTTTTCTACTTTCTGTTTGCTATTTTTACTAGGCCGCACCACTTCCAGTAAACATGATATCCTTCCACTTTCCTGGATTGATATCCCCAAAAAGATACAAGATTTTTTAAAAATCTATATATATGTTTCAATTCAGTATAAACCTATAATCAAACAGAAAAAATTGAGTCCAGAAAAAAATTCAGAAAAAAATGGACTATTTTGTTTCCCTCCATGTTTTGACATGCACCGGAAACTGGAGTTGTAATACAAGACTGGTACCTAAATACAACTTAATAATGTTCTTGTCATAAAAAGCACTGGACTACCGCTACGAGTCAGTTGAAAGAACTACTTTTGATATGTTCACAAAGAACGAGTGAAATTGAATGCTTATTGTTGTCGTCCTCGATGCACAATTTTTGGTTTGGTTAATTATATTTAAGAAATAATTCATGGGGGCTTGAATATATCGTTATATTGGCCCTTTATGACAAATATTTTACCCTGAGCGATAGCGAGGGGTAAAATATCGGCATAAAGGGACAACCCGTGGTAAAATTTAGATATATTCAAGCCCCCATGAATTATTTCGATTCTGATAAGACAAATATAGCAATTGTTTTGGTTCAAAGCGCACTAGATGGAGGCAAATATTTGCCGTTCCCATAAAGTAACCCACTTTAAGATTGGCGGTAAAGAACGGAGCAAACAGATTTAGTGACATGCTCAAACTATTTACAATAATATATTTAGATAGATTTGGATGAATTTTAATGATAATTTACTTATATATCTTCTATGTATATAAAAAAGGGCTTATACCACATTTTAGTATTGTTTGTTTACGTTTCATTCTGGTGATGATTTTCGGTATCAGAAGCGTGTATTTTCCCGAAAAATGCTTAAACTATTACGTTATCATTCTATGACGTCGTGTACTCCATCCATAAACAATCATATGACGTGGGAGTACAATCAGAACAGCCCAACCAATATATTCATATTTTACCACGGGTGTGTACTCAAAGCGTTTGAAGGACGTCATGTTAGAATATTTGATATAAAATTATGAACGGTTGTAGATGTGTTTCCATTTTTACAAATACAAATTAAGCAAACATTAAAGGTGAGCTACAATTAAAACGTACATTGTCCCTTAACCTTATTCAAACTGAAAAAGGCTCTTGATAATATTAATTATTATAGTTTTTTTAATTTCTCCTACTCTATTTTCTATTAATATCCATTATTTCATTCGATTGTATATTTATAAATCAATAAGAGTCAAAGGTTTGGGCCTATCGTTTTGTAAGGTAACCGGGCGCAATTTAAACATATGATTCTTATGCCCGAGTTAACCGTTACCCTTTTCACTTGACAGAACCATTACAACAACCGTTTACTGATTATCAGTCGACAAGTTGCAATGACACGATTGTTTTCCGTACCCGATACATCTTCTCTTGTTGAAATCCAAAGTATTGCCTTTCAGATCTGTACAAATCCAAAGTATTGTCTTTCAGATCTGTATAAATCCAAAATATTGCCTTTCAGATCTGTACAAATCCAAAGTATTGCCTTTCAGATCTGTACAAATCCAAAGTATTGCCTTTCAGATCTGTACAAATCCAAAGTATTGCCTTTCAGATCTGTACAAATCCAAAGTATTGCCTTTCAGATCTTTACAAATCCAAAGTATTGCCTTTCAGATCTGTACAAATCCAAAGTATTGCCTTTCAGATCTGTACAAATCCAAAGTATTGCCTTTCAGATCTTTACAAATCCAAAGTATTGCCTTTCAGATCTTTACAAATCCAAAGTATTGCATTTCAGATCTTTACAAATCCAAAGTATTGCATTTCAGATCTGTACAAATCCAAAATATTGCATTTCAGATCTGTACATCAAATCCCAGAACGCTTTGAATTTATTTACCGTTTTTTCATCGTTCTTACTAATTAAGACCTGAAACTCTATAACAACAGATATGAGAATTGTTTAAAAAATCAGGAAGGTCCTTTACTGATTGAGAAATGATCACTGCCATGTGTATTTAAATTAACCAATTTAGAGTTATACATAATTATGTATGTAGAATCAATTTCTCTCTAATATATTCACAGCAAAGCGAATATTAAGGTTTGTTTTTAATACACTCTAATTATCAATATTTCAGCCTCATGTTCTAACAACATTTTTTCCTAATCTTAGAAAGTAACCAAATTATAGAATAGAATGGAATAATAATATTTACAAAATTACAGGACCCATAAAGGGCAAAACATCAGTTACAATTGATTTACATAATTGGTAATTACAACAATAAACATTACAATGTAAAAATATATATTGAGTAAATATGCATTTGTCAGAATCAGAGACATCAACAATATACATTGTGAATAAAAGAATCAAATTACATTATAAGTATTCATTCTCAAATTATTTACTTGACTTTGGTGTCAATACTCATACCTGGTCTCCTTACTTCACAACAATAATAAATGTACGAAGACAGTTTGAATTTTGTCATGTTGGAGTATTTTATAGAATTCCCTATGGTTTGAGTGTTAAACATCAGTGAAGGCTGTAAGAAGACATTTACTTGCTTAAATCTGCGTCTTTAAATCTGAAAACTTATCACTGACAATCGTATTCTATATCAAAACTAAAAACTGAAGGTTGACAATTGTTTTGAATATTTTCCCAACCCTGAATAAGAAGGACAATCTTAATTCTTATTACACAAAATTGTAAATCATATGAACTTAAAATGTTAAATCTGTACTTGTTAATGTACGCTGACGATATGGTTTTATCTAATGAAAGTTTTACTGATCTACAAAAGATGAACGATGATGTAAATGTTTATTCAAATAAGTATGATTTGTACATAAATTTGTCAAAAAACAAAATCGTAGTTTTTAGAAACAGAGGGAAAATTAGACCAGAAGAGCAATTGTGTATAAATGGAAAGGCTATTGATAAATGTTACGAGTTCGTGTATTTGGGAATTCTGTTTTATTATATTGGTAATTTTGCAAATACTCAAAAAAACTATTCGAACAGGGTAAGAAGGCTGTGTTTAGTATATTTAATAAAATACATATATTAAAGAATTGCTATGATAAGATGTATGACAGAAGTTGTATTAAAAAGAAAGATAAACAAAACTGATGTTGTAAATTTAGAGATATTTTGTTAAGATATGGATTTAATTATGTTTGGTTAAACCAAAGTGTAGTTTGTAAAGATATTTTTCTATCACAATGAAAAATAAGAATGCTTGGTGTATTCATTACTGAAGTAACTGTTTTTGAGAATTCTTATAAATGTCACTTGTATAGATACATGTATAGTACACATGCATTGCAATTTTATTTAGATAGACCTGTAAATCATATATACAAACCATACATTTGTAAATATAGTATATCAGCCCATATATTAAGCATAGAAACAAGCAGATATTATAATGTTGATAAAAAAATAGACTATGTACAAATTGTAATACGAGTTCTATTGAAGATGAATACCATTTTATACTTGAATGTAAAAAAATATAGTCAAATTTGAGAAAAGTATACTAAAAAGTATTATTGAAGAAATCCTTCTACATACAAACTTATCCAGTTGTTATCTGTCAGAAATATTAAAGAATTAAATAACTTGAGTATCTTTTTAAAATCAACAGAAAAACTTAGAATTTAATTGAAGTAAATAGTATATTTGTTCTCACTTTATTTAATTATTATATCATTCTCAGCTTGTATTTCGTATTAGTAGTATGTATCACATGTTCTTTCATGCACACCTTTATAATTATATATATTATATATCTCTTGTCAAATTCTTATATTGGTGTAAAATTGTGTATATGTATCATTTAAGCTGTATTGCTTTCGGAATAAAGTATTATTATAATGGAATCCAGTTAACTCCTAAATTGTACTTCATGTGGACGGGTAGTTTGGCTGGAAGTCGACAATAATTATGCAACTTACATTGATGAAAAAATTGAAAACAACACGTTCAATAATTACATGCGTCCGAAGAGCTTTTCAGGATTTATCTCTATCAGGAACGCTCAAGCCAAACATTTGAAATCCGAGGATGTATAAGTACCGAAACCGTTGAAGAGCTATATGACAAAAATACCTAAAACAAATAACCAAATAAAATTCAACTATTTCTTATTTACATGTTCCACTTGATAGAGAGCTATTGTTACGTTTTAAGAATTAATTTTGTAGAGTAGTTTTGTTGTCCATATACTTTTTAGTATATAACCATCTATGGATCATGACAGTATTATATCAGTATAACTACTATGAAACTTAATCTTTCCTGCATTTAATGCGCACAGAATCTCAATTTACTGATTATTATTGTCATGTATTAGGATGAATG